>NC_134486.1:342009026-342256526 GCF_040206685.1 Ascaphus truei
GCCACGCCCTGGTCTTCTTTCTTCAGAGGAGGTCCTTCCTCCTCGGCGTCAAGCCTAAAATGAGACGACATAGGCTTTTAAAGGCCTATGACGTCACATTTTCGTCATATGGGTCTCACGGCCCTGATTGGGCCGTGAAAACCATGTGTTTTGGCCGACAAAAAAAAAATGATGACGTCATCTTAAAGGCAATGAAAGCACAGCCAATCAGATTTGGCTGTGCTTCAATTGCCTTTAAGATGACGTCATGAACTGAAAGATGGCCGGCCTCACATGGTACAGTAGCCAATCAGAGCGTTGGAACTCCATCCCAACTATGATTGGCTCCAGTAGACCATGTGACAGAGGCTTTGGGGAGAACGGATGTGACGTTCTTGAAAGGCTTTTGACGGAGAGTCTTGCTTTGAGCGCACGTGGGGCATGCGCGGGTAAACTCCAGAATATCTTGAGACATCCTTGGCCACCAGAAATTCCGACGAATGAGATCAGTAGTCTTCTTAAAACCTGGATGACCTGCAGATTTAGAGGAGTGACCCCAAGACAGGACCTCTGGAACAAATTTGGATGGTACAAAGAGTTTGTTGTCGGGAACGACCAAGTCCTTGGGAATGCGTCTCTGGGAGTGCAAAATCTTGTCAAGATTCTTGAAAGTAGACGTGGCAAGAATCCTCTCGTGGAAGGATAGTCTCCAAAGATTCCTCTGGCCTCTCTTCAGAAGAATGTATTCGGGAGAGTGCGTCTGCCTTTAAGTTCTTGGTCCCGGGAATATAGGAAAGGTGAAAATCGAATCGAGAAAAAAAAAGAGCCCAACGAGCCTGTCGTGGACCAAGGCGTCGAGCGTTCTCTATATAAAGAAGGTTCTTGTGGTCTGTGAGAATAGTAAACGGCTCTTTCGACCCCTCTAGCAGGTGTCTCCACTCTTGAAGAGCCATCTTCACGGCCAGAAGTTCCCTGTTACCCACTTCATAGTTCCTCTCGGCAGATGAGAATTTCTTGGAAAAATATGCACAGGGATGTAACTTATCTTGGGGCGTGGGTCTCTGAGAAAGAACGGCACCAGCGCCGCAATCAGAAGCGTCGACCTCCAGGACGAAGGGAAGTTCAATGTTGGGATAACGGAGAATAGGTGCGGATATAAAGGCTTCCTTGAGTGTCTCGAAGGCGGAGATGGCCTCGATGACCAAGCAGAAGGATCAGCTCCTTTTTTGGTGAGCGCAGTAAGGGGTGCCACAATGGTGGAAAAACTCCGTATAAACTTACGATAATAATTAGCGAACCCCAAAAAACATTGTATGGCCTTGAGAGAGTTGTGTCTTGGCCAATCAGTGACTGCTTGAAGTTTACCGGAGTCCATCATAAACCCCTCATCGGAAATGATGTACCCCAGGAACGAGTAGAGGTCTGATGAAAGGTGCACTTCTCCAGTTTGGCGTCCAAATGGTGTTCACGGAGATGGGAAAGGACGTAGGAGGTGTGGCGTATATGGTCCTGGAGATCTTTGGAAAAAATCAGGATATCATCCAAGTATACAATAACAAAAATATTGGGTACCTTACGAAGACGTCGTTGATGAAATCCTGGAAGACAGCGGGAGCATTACATAAACCGAAAGGCATTACCAGATATTCGTAGTGTCCACTACGCGTGTTGAAGGCCGTCTTCCATTCATCCCCCTTCCTGATGCGCACCAGGTTATAGACACCACGTAGATCCAACTTGGAAAAAATCTTGGCCCCCTGTAATTTATTGAACAGTTCGGTAATAAGGGGAAGGGGGTAACGATTTTTAATAGTTATGGGGTTTAAACCCCTGTAGTCGATGCAAGGCCTCAACGACCCGTCCTTTTTCTTGACGAAGAAAAACCCAGCCCCTGCTGGGGAATTGGAGTGACGAATAAAGCCTTTCTTGAGATTCTCCTGGATATATTCATCCATAGCGTGAGATTCTGGTAATGACAAGGGGTAGGTCTTGGACTTGGGTAGGGAGTAACCTGGAACTAGATCGATCTGACAATCGTAAGTCCTGTGTGGCGGCAAGAGGTCTGACTGTACCTTATTGAAAACGTCCCGGAATTGATGGTAAACGGAAGGTAGAATAACTTCGGGAACAGAGGTATTGGCCAGCAGTTGATGAGTCTCGCCTGACCTCGGCCTCCAGGAAATGGGAGCAGAGAAATTCCAGTCAATGAGAGGATTGTTAAGCTGTAGCCAAGGAAGACCAAGGTGATGGGTATCCCAGGAGCATGAATGGCATCGAGAACTAAGATCTCCTTGTGCAGATGTGAGGACAGAAGCAAGGGAGCCGTCTCTAAGGAGATATGGGCCGGGGTAAGAGGACGTCCATCGATACCGACGAGTGCGATGGGAACCTTCTTTCTCACGAGTGGTATGTGGTTTAAGCTGGCGAATTCAAGATCCAGGAAGTTTCCTCCAGCTCCTGAGTCAATGAAAGCGGCGGTAGAAGTCTTGAACTTATCGCCTGAAAGGGAGACTGGAAATGTAAGTTTTTTAGGGAGTTCACCTTTACAAAGGGGACGTGGAGACATTACACCCAGAGAGAGCCCCTCTGTACTCACTGGGCGTTCCCGTTTCCCGGACACAGTGGACACTCCCGAACCAGATGTTCCATGGATCCGCAGTAGAAACACAATCCCCCGGCGTGGCGGAACTGCCGTATCGGTGTGCGGATGCGTTGTACCCCCAATTGCATTGGCTCTGGCAACTCCAGTGCAGGACAAAGAGGTATGGTAGCACTTGGGGGAGCAGGAGTGTTGCTGGGAGTACTGGAGAACGGAACTTGAATGTTATGGAAGCGAGTGCGCTGACGCTCAGAGCGGCGTACCTGGATACGTTGATCCACAAGGACAGCCAAATCAATGAGGACCTCCAATTGATCCGGCCTGGATTGGCGAGAGAGTTCGTCCTTGATGGGATCTGCCAGGCCTTGCCAGAATACGGAGACGAGAGCCTCTTGTCCCCAGTTAGTCTCGACTGCTAGAGTCCGGAATTCCACAGCATACTGTGTCACCATTCGCCGTCCCTGAGTGATCTGGAGGAGAGAAACAGATGTCATCTCCCGTTGAGCGGGAGAATCGAATACTCGTTGAAACTCGGCTTTAAATGCCGGGTAATCTTGGGTAAGGTCAGAACGTCGCTCCCAAACCGGGGAAGCCCAAGCCATGGCGCTGCCAGTGAGAAGGTTATAAATGTAGGCTACCTTCTTGCGATCAGTATTGTAGAGATGGGAGGCCATTTCAAACTGCACCTCACACTGGTTTAGGAAACCCCTACAATCTTGTGGTTCACCTGCATAAGGCTTGGAGGGAGGAATCCTTACATCTGAGCTGCTAACTGCGCTTGCGGAGTGGGGGCTTACATCTGGCGGGATCGCGGTCGGTACCCTGTCTGAGAGTACTGCGACCTGACGTGTAAGTGCCACAATGTGATCCACCTTGGCCTGGTTTTGCTGAAGCAGATTGGAGAGAAACTGTTGAAGTTCGGTCTGGTCTGCGTCTTGTGGGCTCGACATAATGTTACGCCGGTGTTGCCCGCAGACCAGACCCGTCCCCTGAGCTGAAGGGGGAAGTGGTAATACATGCACCCGCAGCAAAGGGAGCGTGCCCGGAGTGTGGTATGAAGCGTTGCCAGGCCAGGTGTAGTAAGGTAGACAATACTTGCCGGTACCGGTTGTAGAGATAGAGTGAAGGATGCCTCGCCGAAGTCAGGGAGTGGAGAGTGGAGATAGGTCGTTGTCCAAGCCGTGTTCAAGGGGTTACCAGAGTGAGCGTTGTCCAAGGAGTGCCGAGATCGAGAGCCAGAGGGGGTGGTCGTACGAGCCGCGTCAGAACCTGTGAAAACACTGAGAGAATACTGAAGTACTTCCATACAGAGACTATGTCGAGCAAAGACTGAGAGCAGAGAGGAGCTAGATAAAGCAGGAAGGTCCAATTAGGAACGGAGGCGGGACAGGAAGAGCTACAGGGAGACACTGCAGATTGGTGCAGGCATAACATGCCAGGTGAGTCTTGTTAGTAACCTGAGTATGCCCGTGCAGTGTGCGGGGGCGGAGCCTGAGGTCCGGGGGACGGGAATAAGAGTGTGCAGACTGAGCGTGCTCCGTAACTCGTGTACGCGTGTGAACCGAGCCAGTGGATGGTGCAGGTGTGCGTGCAGGAGGGCGTGGGCGCGCCCGGCGCTGAGCAGAGGAATCGCCGAGGGGAGTGATCCCGCGACGGCGGCAGGGGCGAGGAGCCGTGGAGGCCGGTAAGACAGGATTGTTTTGTGTGTCCAGGGGCTCCCTGCGGGGAGGAAGTGCTCTGTGTGGGGAGCGAGGAGAACGCCGATTCCTGACACACACTGTGTAATGGCAGAATCTCTCAAAGAGGGTGGGAAATACCATTACAGCTATTTCCCTAGAAAAGGTTATAAGGACACAGCAGAAAATATGTAAGATAGAGAATACTCCTATATTTCTTGCAGTCAAACTCTGCCTATGCAAGGGTAGATGATTTAGAGACTCTCTTAAAAACTGTGTGATCTATGCAAGAACTGAGGCTTTCTAAACCACAACATAAGAGACAATCTTGGAACTGAAAATAAGTTTTATTTTAGAAAACTGCTTTTTCAATCAGAAACAGAAGATCTATGATTTTTTTTTTAAAGAAAACACTTATGTGCAAGATTTTGTAACGTTTTGGATATAAAAAAAAATTATGAACAAATAATGTGATATTTTTTCCTAGTACAACTTAATTCAGTCAGGAATAATGGATTTATTTCTAACTAAGGATAATATGTTCTAAGTAAGAACAAAAGGTGTTACAACTTTGAAGGGAAAAAAAAACAAATGTATAATTTTGTATTATAAAAATGAGGAACATTTTATTTGTACCATAATCAAACAAAAGATTAATTCATACATTTATCAAGGAAACTTGATGTAATAAAACAATTAATCAGTTTTCACTGTTTGCTTTTCCCATGATGCAATTGAAGCTGTCAGGTGAGCAACTCTCAAGCTAAAATCCGATACATAATACTGTATAACACTTTAACAAATAATATAAAGATAAACCATATGCATATAATAGGTCAAGTGTATCACCATAACACTGTCAAGCAAGTGTGTTCTATATTCAGATATTCTGAAGTCTGCCTATGTAGCCCAACATGCCTAATAGTTGACTCTATGGCCCAGATTCAATAAGCAGCATTATTCTATTTAACGTGACATTAATCTAATTTACAAGCACCTCCAGAGTATCATGAGATCCGTTTGGCCTGGTTTCTAGTATATACAGTACATACTGCTTTCATAAATTGTACATGAATTATATTGTTATAGTTCAAAATACCATAAGTAATGCAAATAACACCTCATTACCAATTTGAAGCTGTACAATACAGGACATAGACAGACGCATGAGGATGTCAGTTAAAGTTCATTTTTTTAAGAATAGCAGAGCAACTGGCTTCGATTTTGAGTCTGAAAAGCCTGCCCGCCAGAGTCCAGCTTTTTGGAACCAAGTTCTCAGAAACGAACGTAGAAGTCACGGCTTGGATTTTATGCCATTTTGAGTTCCAGGAAATGTAGACTAACTCGCGGTCAGGAGGGACCAAGTTCTTAGAACAGAACGTAGCGGTGGCGTATGGATTTTTCCAGCAGATTTCGGTTCCAGGAGATTCCAGGCTATGTCTCGGTCAGGGTAAAACTCTCCCATAGAGTTCCCAGCACCTAGGAAAGTCTAGTTTTCGACCCCAGTCCCAAAGTAAGTGTGTCTTTTTGTCTGTATTTTGTGTATCATTGTGTGCAAGCAAATTTATGCCGAATAAACTACAATTCATTTCATTACCTTGTTTTGCTTAATGATTGATCCTGGTAAAAAATTGTAAATAACCTGGTCTCCTGTGACACTGTATACAGTGTAATATGTTATAATAATAATTAGTGTAGCACCTGTTTCCCCCGCTCCACCCTTTCGTGAGATCATGTAGCTACCTGATGTATTCTGGTGCTGGTGCATATCTATGTGTGTGACAGAAGGCCTGAGGGCTCCGCAATGTTGTGGGGAGGCATCAGGTCAGGCTTTCAATTGGTGATTCTTCATTCAGCGCATCGCCTCCATCTGATGAGGATCCAGAGATAGCCAGGATGGTCCTAACAGGCAACTCTTTTCAAAGACCACACCAATGATCATGGGCGTCCGCAGAAATTTTTTCAGGGGGGGGGGGGGGGGGCATAATTTTAACGGCCAGTGCCCGGCGTAAAAGTGGTGGTGAGTGCACCGTGGCGAGCGAACCCGACCAGCATAAGGGGGGTTTCCCCCCCCCCCCGAGAAAATTTTGAAAAAAAGTGTGCAAATGGTGCATTTTCAAGCAAATTTGAGAAAGCAGGTTAATAAAGCAATTGTGAAAGTGTAGTTATGACATCAAAAAAGAGCAGCTACTCAGGGTTGCCGGATCTGGTGGGTGCCTGTAGAACTTGCCATGTCACTCTGGCGCTTAAGTGCAGAAAGTCTTCTGCGTTAGGGGGAATTCCGCTTTCTCCCATGTGAAGCTTGAGAGTCAGATCTGGAAGAAAGCAGTATAGGTTATTTTGGTGTAGGTACAGTATAGGTACATGTATAGGTACAGTTAAGATATATAGGGTAAATAAGATATCCAGATCCAGAGTGTGAGACAGAGAGAGCGAGATAGGATGACAGAGAGAGCGAGGCAGGGTGACAGAGAGAGGGAGGCAGGGTGACAGAGAGAGGGAGGCAGGGTGACAGACAGAGGGAGGCAGGGTGACAGAGAGAGCGAGGCAGGATGACACAGAGAGAGAGAGGCAGGATGACAGAGAGAGGGAGGCAGGGTGACAGAGAGAGCGAGGCCGGGTGACAGAGAGAGCGAGGCAGGATGACAGAGAGAGCGAGGCAGGATGACAGAGAGAGTGAGGCAGGGTGACAGAGAGAGCGAGGCAGGGTGACAGAGAGAGCGAGGCAGGGTGACAGAGAGAGGGAGGCAGGGTGACAGAGAGAGGGAGGCAGGGTGACAGAGAGAGCGAGGCAGGGTGACAGAGAGAGCGAGGCAGGGTGACAGAGAGAGCGAGGCAGGGTGACAGAGAGAGCGAGGCAGGGTGACAGAGAGAGCGAGGCAGGATGACAGAGAGAGCGAGGCAGGATGACAGAGAGCGAGGCAGGGTGACAGATAGAGGGTGGCAGGGTGACAGAGAGAGCGAGACAGGGTGACAGAGAGAGGGAGGCAGGGTGACAGAAAGAGGGAGGCAGGGTGACAGAGAGAGGGAGGCAGGGTCACAGAGAGAGCGAGGCAGGGTGACAGAGAGAGCGAGGAAGGATGACAGAGAGAGCGAGGCAGGGTGACAGAGAGAGGGAGGCAGGGTGATAGAGAGAGGGAGGCAGGGTGACAGAGCGAGGCAGGGTGACAGAGAGAGCGAGGCAGGGTGACAGAGAGAGCGAGGCAGGATGACAGAGAGAGCGAGGCAGGATGACAGAGAGAGCGAGGCAGGATGACAGAGAGAGGGAGGCAGGGTGACAGAGAGAGCGAGGCAGGGTGACAGAGAGTGCGAGGCAGGGTGACAGAGAGCGCGAGGCAGGGTGACAGAGAGAGGGAGACAGGGAGACAGGGGGGAGACCAGGGGAGACATAGGGGTAGGTCCAGGGGAGGCTGTGGGGGGCCAGAGGAGGTCCAGGAGAGGTCGTCGGCGGACCAGGGGAGGCTTTGGGGGGACCAGGGGAGGCCGTGGGGGGACCAGGGGAGGCCGTGGGGGACCTCTGGAGGCCATGGTGGGACCAGGGAAGGTCTTGGAGGGACCAGGGGAGGCTTTCGGGGGACCAGGGGAGGCCGTGGGGGGACCAGGGGAGGCCATGGGGGGGCCAGGGGAGGCCAGGGGAGGCCATGGGGGGACCAGGGGAGGTCTTGGGGGGACCAGGGGAGGCCGTGGGGGGAACAGGGGAGGTCTTGGGGGGACCAGGGGAGGCCGTGGGGGGACCAGGGGAGGCTGTGGGGGGACCAGGGGAGGCCTTGGTGGGACCAGGGGAGGCCGTGGAAGGACCAGGGGAGGCCGTGGGGGGACCAGGGGAGGCCGTGGGGGGGACCAGGGGAGGCCGTGGGGGCGCCTCTGGAGGCCATGGGGGCACCTCTGGAGGCCATGGGGGCACCTCTGGAGGCCCTAGTGGGACCAGGGGAGGCCGTGGGGGGACCAGGGGAGGCCGTGGGGAGACCAGTGAGGGGGCCAAAGGAGGCCAGGGGAGAAGCATGGAGGACATGGGACATTGCTTACCTGCTCTAGAAGAAATGGTGGCTTCACAGCTCAG
The DNA here is from genome assembly GCF_040206685.1 of Ascaphus truei. Classification (NCBI taxonomy): domain Eukaryota; kingdom Metazoa; phylum Chordata; class Amphibia; order Anura; family Ascaphidae; genus Ascaphus; species Ascaphus truei. The sequence goes on from NC_134486.1 coordinate 342,017,341, forward strand.
AGCCTGGCTGCGAGCCAAAAAAAAAAATCCTGGCAAAGCGCCAGCCAATCAGGTTTGGGGGGGGAGTCCGGCAGGGGAATTGTTTTTGAGACTTCATTGGGCACGGCCAGGACTGCGAGTGATCCAGGGGGGGCAAGCACCCCCCCATCCCCCCCTGCGGACGCCCATGCCAATGATGATATAACTGGATCTTTATTTAAGTACAGCACAGGCATGGCAGTCTTCATTCCCTTGAAGGTAGTATCCAGGGCTTGAGGGCCTAAGCACCCCTCCTCAAATACCTCACCCCCTAACAGAGTAAGGCCTCCGCCACTCCTATCCAGGAGAAGCTTTTCTTGTGCTCCCTCCATGCAGAGATTTCAGCACAGAACTGCTCTCAGAAACACTTAACTCTAAATTTAGAGGAAAACCCCAACCCTTCCCAAGGGAGTCGCTTGTAAGACCAGGCATAGGCCTTTGTAGTACCAGGCTAACCCTGAACTGTATTAACTAACATCTTATGAAAACAAAGAAAAACCTGGCGCCAAAAGTTCATTGGATAATCCTGTACTCCTCAGGGGATCAACACACTTGCTTGACAGGCCATATAGGGGAAAAAACACAGACACAGATCATAGTGCAACACTGTAGGGTTAAAACAGGTCTACACTAATACACACACTGCACATATAACATAGAGACTCCTAGTGACTATAAAAACTATTTATTAAATAAAAAGAACTATGCCATAAAATGGTTTGGACAAATGAGAACACCGCTGGTCATCCAGATGTGAAAAATCATAGCCCTACTTACAAGCAGCAAGGCAAATACAGGCAATGCAGCAAAGAGTCTTCCGGCTGCTGCTGATGTCTTTGCAGAGATGTGATTCCTGCTGCACCGTGACTCTCGTCTCAGCGTGCCTGCAAGCTCAAAGTGACTGTGTCACCTGTCACGGGCAGGTGACACAGTCACGTTGAGCTTGGTATTGGACTTTTTGGGACACTTGGTCACATTTGAGCCCCATTGCAGCCGTTAGTTCTTGGCATACAGGACGCTTGTACTGTCCCTTTAAGGGCACGTGCACACTCGCGTGCAGGCACGCTGAGACAGCCTGTGTAACCGGAGGAGGAAGTGAGGAGAGCAGCCTCACGTGGAGGAGAGCTGTGAGCCCCACAAGCAGGCCTCCAACACTGCCACTGTTCCTGTTAACCCCTGGAGGGAGAGTCAGCACGAGAGTCACGGTGCAGCAGGAATCACATCTCTGCAAAGACATCAGCAGCAGCCGGAAGACTCTTTGCTGCATTGCCTGTATTTGCCTTGCTGCTTGTAAGTAGGGCTCTGATTTTTCACATCTGGATGACCAGCGGTGTTCTCATTTGTCCAAACCATTTTATGGCATAGTTCTTTTTATTTAATAAATAGTTTTTATAGTCACTAGGAGTCTCTATGTTATATGTGCAGTGTGTGTATTAGTGTAGACCTGTTTTAACCCTACAGTGTTGCACTATGATCTGTGTCTGTTTGTGTTTTTTCCCCTATATGGCCTGTCAAGCAAGTGTGCTGATCCCCTGAGGAGTACAGGATTATCCAATGAACTTTTGGCGCCAGGTTTTTCTTTGTTTTCACTTTCACTTTCTCTGTCAGTACTGACAGTATTACTAGGCAGCCTTTATATATAAATGTAAGGATGTGCATATATATTAAAGGTTCCGCGCTGTCAATTACATAGGCAGCGCCATATTGTCCCTGTTTGCCAGCGAAGTTACTGCGTACCAGTTGGGCTGCGCATGCGCGAGGGAAGCGCGCGAAGGGTAATCATAAGTAGAGACTTGGAGGGGGTTTGAACTATGAACTCTGAACTGTGAGAAGGTCAGCTGAGGCTGAGGACCAATGGGATGCGAGACTGTGTATGCAGGAACCGGAGGCGTGTGGGCGGTGGGTCAGAGCAGCGAGGGAGGTGAAGGAGGAGGTTGGCGGAACCTCGTGTGCGAGAGCAGAGGGTCAGTGACCCGTCTGCTTAGGTAGGGTATGCCCACAGCCCCAGGAGTCTTTCCCCTGCCATCGTAGGGTGCTGTATTTGTAAGGACGCCCATAGTCGTCAGGGACGTTTCCCTTTAGTGAGGTTTATCTGCGGAGCTGCGGAGCTGCGGAGCTGCGGAGCTGCGGCCGCCATCTTGGATTTCCCATCTGACGGTGCTGCAGAGGGGAGAGACGGCGTAAGGCTGGATTAACACCAGGACCCCCTGTGGAGTGTCAAGGTCATCGTAGTGACCGGAAGGTATCCTTATCTACAAGTGCACCTACACCGGTCACCAGGCGCTGATCCCGCCTCCCACTAACTAATTGGGTTTCCTGAGAGAATGCATATGGTACCATACTTTACTGGTTATGAGACATACTCCTAAGGAGAGTGGCAGAGCCACCTATGTACAGGACATTATCCCTAATAAGGTGTGGCCGAGCCACGTTGTGTGTGTGTATGTAAATGTTATATGATAAGTCTGCAGATCATTTGTTATTCATGTGTGATATAAAAAGGTTGCTGTTGCATACTGCTGTTGTTAGGTTCTTGCTCAGGGTATAATCTCTATAATGGGGATCCTGGGTAAGTGGAGGCGCTGCACCACAAGTGATAAAGGTATACCCCCAGGCTCCCAATAAGCGGAGGCTCAGAGCTCCTGAAGCCACAGGTTTATGCACCGTAGTCCCAAGTTCAGGCGTTCACAAAAAGGGCTACATTTGGAGGCGCTGCTGAGAGCTTAGACCTGGGGTGCCCCCACATTTTTTTTGTCTCTATTGTGCTACCAACCCACATCATGTCGGTGCCCTCGGCGCTCGAGGTGCGCAAGTGGGCCCAACGGCACGGGATTCCCTTGAACCGTGTCTTCGCGCTGGGCCATGTCCCCGCCACGATCTCGATAGGCACCGTGACCGAGCAGGTCCGCAAGCTTCCACTCCTGGACAATGCCCAAGTACAAGACCACTTCTATGACCGCGACCAGACCTGGCGCCGGGTCTTGTACGCCACTGAACAGGACATATGCCCCGAGGCCTTGCCCCGTGTACTGTTGCTGGCTGAGGCCCCGGGGGTGCGCTGCCCCCTAGTCCAGGCGGACACCCCTGCGCCCCTGGCCACCTCTACCCCTAGGAGAGAGTATGCTCCCACCGCAGGTGCCGCGACGGGAGGCCCCGACCACTCCCCTGACCGTGGCCTACACCCTCGTTGGCCAGCCACCCTGAGCCTAGGCTCCTCGTCCACCCCGTCCGGCCTGCGGGCTGGCCTCAACCGCCTTAGCGTATCAAGATTGGACGCTTACCCTGCAGTCGGGGACAGCTTACCAGGAGACACCTCTATTCCCGCCATAGCCGCCGCTATCCACAACACCACCCAGTCGCTCCAGTACAGGAAGTTAAAAGCCTTCTCCGGCGAGAAACCCACGCCTCCAGGGGAAGTAGGGATAGAGGACTGGTTGGATCATACCGAACAGGTACTGCCTGAATGGACCTGTACGGACGCGGTCCGCAGACAGCACATAGTTGAGTGTTTACGGCCCCCCGCGTCCCACATGGTGCACTACTATCGAGATGACAATCCGGAAGCTGACGCGGCTGATCTTATCTACTGCCTGACCAAGGCCTATGGAGCCCCGGTGGACACGTACACGTTGATGTCAAAATTTCATGCGTTAGCCCAGAAAGAAGGAGAAATGGTGTCCGATTTTCTCCGACGATTACACCTGGACCTCTGGAATCTGGTGAGGAAAGGCGTATTACCAAGGATAGAAGCTAACGGACTACGCACCACTCAGCTGTTGCGGGGCCTCTTACCCCTACACCCCGTGTCGGTGCGGGTCAGTAGCTGCCTAACGCCCGGACAAGCGTTGTCGTTTCACGACTTAATGGACCGGGTTCAAGCGCATGAGACGGTGCTGCTGGGGCGTGACCTAGCCACCGGGAAGAAGCCCCAGCTCGGAGGTAAGGAGGCCAAGAAAGTGGAACCCAAAGCCGATGCGCCCGAATCTGGGGACCCTGACCCCGAGGATGCCCCTACCCCCGTGACACCCAGACCTCGTCCCCCGACCGGGCGGAGCCCCCCCACCAGGAGAAACGAGGCTTACCTCAGCCAAATACAGTGTTATGCATGTGGAAAGATGGGACACTTGCGGGCCCACTGCCCCACCTCACGGAGAACGTCGTCCCGACCGGCGCATTCAATGCCGTGCCAACCCCTGAAGGATGACCAGGCATTACCGCCTCCTCAGGGCTCCCGAATCGGCCCCGCCTCCATTATTCGCGTAGTTATCGAAGGCATCTACGCCGCCGCATTGTTGGACACGGGATCCCAAGTAACGATCGTATACCGGCCCTTCTACGACCAACACCTACATCAACTACCGTTGCTATCGGCGGATGCCCTGCGGCTACGGGGATTGAGTCATGAAGATTACCCCATAGACGGAGTCATAAAGGTGCAGCTAGATATTCTCCAGCTGAATACGGGTAAACATCACCCCATGGAAGTGGAGGCCTTAGTGTGCCCCGAACCTCAGGACCACCCCAGCGCCCCAATCATCTTGGGGACCAACGCTGACATAGTACGCACGGTGTTTCGCCAGTTCTTGCAAGAAGCGGGAGAAGCCCCACTGCTGGCCTTAGCGGCCTGCCCCACCCTCCAAGAGGTCTGCGGTAGAATTGCGACTGAGGAAGAGCATGGCGTCCTCTACAGCCAAGAATGGGGACTGACCCAGATTCCCCCGGGGGAAGGACGAATGATGGTCGCCGCTTGCCATTATCCCCGTCGACGGTCGGAGGATCAGCTCTTCACCGTGGAGAGTGTGGCCCAGGACGAACAACGTTTGGGCTACAAAGTACTAACCTCGGTCAAGGAATGGCCCGAGAAGATCCCGAAGCGCACCTGGGTGTATGTGCAGAATATATCCCCGTACCCGATGACTATTGACTGGCGGCAGACGCTAGGAAGGATATACCCTGTAACTTCCGAGGAGAAGGTCTCGACGGGACTAGCTAGAAGCTCGCCTACTACCACAGAGCCTGCATTGGAATTTGACTTTGGCGACTCGCCCCTCCCGGATGAGTGGAGGAAGAGGCTGCAGAATGAGCTACACGACCGAAGGGGTGTGTTCTCCACTGGTGATATGGATGTGGGGTGCAGTCGCAGTGCCCACCATACCATCCGAATGAGCGACGCTACCCCCTTCCGGGAGCGCTCCCGCCGGCTTGCCCCCAGGGATGTTGACGAAGTGAGGGGATTAATCGACGAGATGGAAACGGCTGGCATCGTGCAGGAATCTCGGAGCCCTTACGCCTCACCCATTGTGGTAGTCCGCAAGAAGAACGGGACGGTCCGTCTATGTGTGGATTACAGAACACTGAATAACCGTACTATTCCCGACCAGTATACACTGCCCCGAATCGAGGACCTCCTGAATGCGTTGACCGGGAGTAAATGGTTCAGTGTGCTCGACCTCAGGTCCGGGTATTATCAAGTGCCCATGGGCCAGGAAGACCAAGAAAAAACGGCCTTCATCTGTCCATTAGGGTTTTACCAGTTTACCCGCATGCCTCAAGGGATCTGCGGTGCCCCGGCCACGTTCCAGAGACTAATGGAAAAAACCCTCGGAGACCTTAACCCGCGAGAGTGCTTAGTATACCTGGACGACATTATCGTGTTCGGGCGGACTCTAGAAGAGCATTCCGAGAGACTGATGAAGGTGCTGGATAGGCTTGAGGGGGAGGGCCTAAAACTGTCGTTAGACAAGTGCAAATTCTGTCGGCCCTCTGTAACGTATGTGGGCCACATTGTGTCAGCTGATGGGGTGTCCACCGACCCAGGGAAGATCGAGGCGGTGGTGAACTGGCCCAGACCTCAAAATGTTCAAGAGCTGCGGTCTTTCTTGGGGTTTTGTGGCTATTATCGGCGGTTCGTGGAGGGGTATTCCAGCAAGGCCAAGAGACTGAATGACCTTCTCAAGGTGTATCCGGGAGAAACCGGGAGAAAGGGGAGCTCGGCGCAGACACCCTTTGGGAAGACATGGACTCCAGAATGTGAACAGGCCTTCAAACACTTAAAGACCAGCCTCACTCAGGCCCCCGTCTTGGCCTACGCGGATCCTGAGCGAGACTATGTCCTACATGTCGATGCTAGCCTCAGCGGGCTAGGAGCGGTTTTGCATCAGAAGTATGAGACCGGGCTACGTCCAGTGGCCTACGCGAGCCGAAGTTTAACCCCTAGCGAGCAGAATTACCCGGTCCATAAGTTGGAATTTTTGGCGCTAAAATGGGCGGTGGTGGACAAGCTGCACGATTATCTATATGGAGTACCGTTCGAAGTACGCACGGACAACAATCCCATGACCTATATCAATACGTCTGCCAAATTGGACGCCACCGGACACCGTTGGTTAGCTGCTCTAGCCAATTACCGGTTCAACCTTAAATACAAACCCGGACCCACCAACATAGGTGCCGACGCTCTGTCTCGTCGACCTGGCCTGCAATCAACCCCTGATGAGGAAGTCTGGGAGGAGATACCGGGCCCCGGGATTCGCGCTCTCTGTTCAGTAGCGGCGATAGTCGATGACCACGTAGCATTCTCGGAATTACGGGTGGTTGACTCGTTGGGATGTCATTCGCAGGCTGTTCCTCGGGCCTATCAAGGTCGAGACGGGATGAATATCAATGAAGATAATATCATAGCGTGGAAGGATCTAGTGCATTATCAGACACAAGACCCAATAGTGGAGCTAGCCCGTCAAGCTGTACAGCAAGATAATCTGTCTATACTGAAGCGGGCCCCCAAAGACTTGGTGAAACTCCTGTTAAATGAGTTTGGGAAGTTTGAAATGGACAATTGTTTGTTATATCGGGTGATCTCCTATCATAACCATCCCGATCGCCGTCAGTTGTTTTTACCGGAACGTTTGAGAACCCTAGTCCTCCGGGCCCTTCACGATGACCATGGTCACCTGGGCATTGACAAGACCTTTGGACTACTGCAGGATAGGTTCTATTGGCCGAGAATGAGGGAGTCAGTGGAGCAACATTGTCGGAAGTGTAATCGTTGTTTACAAAGGAAGACACTGCCTACCAGGGCGGCTCCTATGGCACATTTGAAAAGTTCGGGTCCCATGGATTTGGTGTGTATGGATTTTCTCTGTATCGAACCCGACCGTCGGGGAGTTAGTAATGTTCTTGTGATCACTGACCACTACACTAGGTACGCCCAAGCGTTCCCTACGAAAGACCAGAAGGCCGTAACGGTAGCCCGAGTACTATGGGAGAAATATTTCCTTCATTATGGGTTACCAAATCGTCTTCACTCCGATCAGGGCCGGGACTTTGAAAGTACACTGATACGGGAGTTGCTCATCCTACTGAATATTGCCAAGTCGCGCACTACCCCGTACCACCCCGAAGGGGATGCCTTGCCCGAACGGTTCAATCGCACCTTGTTGGATATGTTGGGTACATTGACGAGCCCGCAAAAGACGGAGTGGAGTAAACACGTCGAAGCATTGGTACATGCGTATAATTGTACCCGACATGAGTCCACTGGGTATACCCCGTATTTCTTGATGTTCGGAAGAGAGGCCCGGTTACCGGTGGATGTGCGCCTACGGATATCTACCGATGGGGTATCCAATAGGACGCATTTCCGATACGTTCAGCGACTAAAGGACAGTTTACAGTTGGCCTACAAATTGGCTGAGCGGACGACCGCACAATTGAATGCGGGGAATAAAAGGCGTTATGACCACAAAGTACGTTACAAGGAAATTCACCCCGGAGATGCGGTCCTTTTACGCAACTTAGGTGTTCCTGGGAAGCATAAATTGACAGACCGGTGGCGGGAGGGTGTGTATGAGGTGGAGTCACAGATGCCGGGTCTTCCTGTGTACCGGATCAAGGATTCTGAAGGCCGCGTAAAAGTGTGGCATAGGAATCATCTGCTTCTCATACCTCAAGTAGGGATGGATGAATTGGAAGCCCCAGCCACTGCCCTAGATGGAGCAGTTGAATACACAGAGGATGGCTCAGAGACTGTAAAAATTGCCACCTCTGAGGATACAATGGAGGGAACCTCTCAAAGGGGCCTTCCGGCCGTGGAGGCATCTCCCGAAGGAGCCACGGGTAAAGAGCCTCTTGGCCCGAACATTGATCATTTGACTCCAGCGAGTCAGCCTCTAGACCCACAAAGTCCATGTTTTACACCCCAAAGAGACTGTGCTAATGCTGAACACCCCTCAAGGGTAGAGATGGAAATACCAGTTGAGACTGAGCACTCTGCAGAGGAAGCAGAGGAGGATCAACCCCGCCGAAATCAAAGAAACAGTCAACCTCCCATGCGAATGGCATATGATCAGTTTGGGGCACCCCATTATGAGGCTCAGCAGTGGGCTCGGCATAGGATGCAAGCTATGATGGTACTGTTTAATGAGATGTGTAACCTAATCTAGGAAGAGAGGGTTGTGTACATAGTTAAATATATATGTGGTTAGGTAGTCCAGCGGGGACGCTGGATTCTGGAGGGGGGAGAATGTAAGGATGTGCATATATATTAAAGGTTCCGCGCTGTCAATTACATAGGCAGCGCCATATTGTCCCTGTTTGCCAGCGAAGTTACTGCGTACCAGTTGGGCTGCGCATGCGCGAGGGAAGCGCGCGAAGGGTAATCATAAGTAGAGACTTGGAGGGGGTTTGAACTATGAACTCTGAACTGTGAGAAGGTCAGCTGAGGCTGAGGACCAATGGGATGCGAGACTGTGTATGCAGGAACCGGAGGCGTGTGGGCGGTGGGTCAGAGCAGCGAGGGAGGTGAAGGAGGAGGTTGGCGGAACCTCGTGTGCGAGAGCAGAGGGTCAGTGACCCGTCTGCTTAGGTAGGGTATGCCCACAGCCCCAGGAGTCTTTCCCCTGCCATCGTAGGGTGCTGTATTTGTAAGGACGCCCATAGTCGTCAGGGACGTTTCCCTTTAGTGAGGTTTATCTGCGGAGCTGCGGAGCTGCGGAGCTGCGGAGCTGCGGCCGCCATCTTGGATTTCCCATCTGACGGTGCTGCAGAGGGGAGAGACGGCGCAAGGCTGGATTAACACCAGGACCCCCTGTGGAGTGTCAAGGTCATCGTAGTGACCGGAAGGTATCCTTATCTACAAGTGCACCTACACAGGTCACCAGGCGCTGATCCCGCCTCCCACTAACTAATTGGGTTTCCTGAGAGAATGCATATGGTACCATACTTTACTGGTTATGAGACATACTCCTAAGGAGAGTGGCAGAGCCACCTATGTACAGGACATTATCCCTAATAAGGTGTGGCCGAGCCACGTTGTGTGTGTGTATGTAAATGTTATATGATAAGTCTGCAGATCATTTGTTATTCATGTGTGATATAAAAAGGTTGCTGTTGCATACTGCTGTTGTTAGGTTCTTGCTCAGGGTATAATCTCTATAATGGGGATCCTGGGTAAGTGGAGGCGCTGCACCACAAGTGATAAAGGTATACCCCCAGGCTCCCAATAAGCGGAGGCTCAGAGCTCCTGAATCCACAGGTTTATGCACCGTAGTCCCTTAGTTCAGGCGTTCACAAAAAGGGCTACATATATATATTGCAATTGTCACACTGGTGTTTTAGTCTTTAGCGCTTGTGCACATTTTTTCTTTTTCACAACTAACATCTTATGCAATAACATAACCTGGCCCTGAAGGATTTACTCCCAACACTGCCCTCTCTTTACTGGACTATGATGCTGGAAGGGCCAAAGAAATTAGGAGCCAGGGGGCACCCCTCAACACCAGCAAAGAGAAGAATACCAGGTGATGTACGGATGCAGGGGAAAGAAGCCCAGCACAGCATTGACTGCAAGCTACAGTATCTCTCCCAGAACTTAACAGCACCACATAAATAGCTTATATGTTATACATTATAACTTTGTATTTTGTGAATTGTAATATTATCTTTGCTAAAAAAATAAATAAAACATCATACACTATAGCATGACCTTTTTACGTTATATCAAGGAGAAAATCTGAAACCAAAATCAAACCGTTAAGTTTTTTGTAACCAAAACTTAAAAAAAAAAATTAGGACCAAAACCAGAAAACCAGACCAATAGCTTATCTTTAGGTGTTCTTCGCCATATCTTTTTGATTTATTTTAAATTTTGCAATTACATTATTTAAGTTTTCTAATTGTGTTTATGATTTATTACTTATATATAAAGTATTTCCCATGCTTTTTTATGCTATTTTAGCATTTTCCTGCTTATTTTTTTTTATTGCCATACTTTTTCAAAATACTAAACCAAAACCAAACAAATAGACAGTACGCAAAAGTAGAACAAAAACAAAAACAGAAACATCCTATAGAGCTCAAACCACGTCAAAAACAGAAACATTTTTATAACTTAAACCACATCCAAAACAGAAACAGTCTTTATAACTTGAACCATATCAAAAACCAAAACACAAAAAGTGTTTTGAAGCAAAACATGAGTATGAAGCATTTATTCTTATGCACATTTTCTGTACTAATGTCTTGGTGGTGCTGCTGCTGCTGCTTCAAACAAGTGAAAATGTTTGATATGCTTCTTACAGTACAGGTATGTAGACACTCATAGAGTTTCATGCAAACCCATTCATGTGTCATACCAAAAACATGATATTTGTTCTCATAAGTTTAAACACATGAAAATTTCCCCTTATCAATGTGTAGGCTTTACAGAACTTTAAAAAGACAATGTCAATAGCTGGATAATCCTGATGTGTACAGTCTATACTCATTAATCTGAAAACTCAGTAGAGTAAAGTTTGATTTAACAAATGAAGCTATTGCCTGGCAGCCAATGTACTGTAGTTTGCATGATTATACCTGTCTGCATTACCTATGTAGCCAGGTCCCCTCTGGCTCCCCAGACATTCGGTTCTCTCTCTCTCTTACCTGCGACAGCGTGGGGGCAGTTGCAGGGGTAATCACGTCACCGGGGGCTCCCGGCGACATCGGCTACAGGGCGCCGCCATCTTGTGTGCGTTCGCACATGCGTGGAAGCTCGCGCACGCACAGTATAGCCCCAGAAGCGACACGACGGCCATTACAGGGAGTGGAAAGAAGCGCTCCATAGTCAGGGACATCCCCCAGTTCGCACATGCGCAGTTAGCAGCAGCGGCGGCAGTTCGCGCACGCAGCCCTAATGTAAAAGAGGTCCCGAGTGGACTACAACTCCCAGCAGCCTCTGGAGACTGCCCTTTCACCCCTATAACATGCTGCATTGAAGCCATTAGGGTTTAAAGATTCTGCTGCAGCAAAGAAGATACATTGTTGTGTGCAGACAGGGAGTGTCAGTTGGATCCAGGAAGCGATTGGGGAAGGTAGTGTACAGAGAGCAGTGCTGTGCTGTGCTGTACTAGGCCACAGAGAATACCCCATGCCCAGGTAGGCCCCACTCCCCCCTAGATTAGTGGGTAAGTTCATAGGGAAGGCCCCTTAGGTAGGGACCCTGCCCTTAGCTGAGAGTGAGTCTAGTCAGTGACACGGCTGCCGTGCTGTGTGCTCTGACAAGAGACAGTGTTGCTTTGCAGTGCAGCACAGCAGTTAGTTTGGCAGTTTCAGGAAAGGCCCCTTTCAGTGCAAAGGGGGGTTGCTTTCTACAGTACAGTGTTATGTGATATCACCGGTGCCAGTTGCACGCGGTGATTGCGGCCTGCGTCTAGGCTCAGACAAGTTCTACAGTGAGAGACATTATAAAGGTGGATTACTCCATGCGGGAGCAACCCACCGCGGAGGCGAATTCCTGTTCCTGCGTCCGACCCTTTGTGAAGATCTTTACACCCAGGCGTGGACGTATGCTCGGGCAAGTATCGTATTAAGTGCACCAACCAAACCGGTACATCAGGCGCTGATCCCGCCTATAGGTTCTGGGTCCCTTAGTGGACTCGTGGGACTCTGGGTACACGATGTTGGGGGAGGAATAAGGTGTGGGGGTTAAGGCTCTGAGAAGACGGGTAGTTGTGCCTATGAGTGTCATAGAGGGACACAGACAATGTCATATTGTTGATGTATGTTGTGTTATGTATTGTTTCCTAAACAGTAAACTGTTCTTATATATATACTTCGGTGTACAGTATGTGCTTTCTGTGTATGTGGGTCCTGTGTACGGAACATTCTACACTCCTAGAATCCTACACAGGTGGAGGCACTGTAACTAAGATCGTTCCAGAGGATTCACCCCAGGCTCTCACTGGCGGAGGCTCAGACCTCCTGTGAGCCTAACGGTATATTGCATCACACCTGGTAACATATCGGTTCCCCCTCTCATGTACTCTATCTGCGATTGGGGGTAGGGGAATACCCATTACATTTGGTGGTGCTGCTGAGATCAGACCTGGGGTGACCTATTTTATTTTTGTGTCAAATTGCCCACCATGTTCATACCCTCAATCCATGATGTCCATACTTGTGCCTGCTGGCGTAAAACACTGCCTAGTCACGTGCTGGTAGTAGGGAACGTTCCCACTCATGTGGACGGGATTGAAATTTGAGAGGCCCTAAAGAAACTCCTGGGCCTAGACCAAGGGTGGAAGCAGATGGAGCAAAGGTTTGACATCACTGCCCAGTGGAGTAGCCTATGGATATTGGCGGGTCAGGAATTATGCCGGGAAAATGCCCCTTGGACTTTATCAGCCCCAGGTGCCCCACTAGAAGGCTATCCCCTTGTATATGCAGAGAGCCCTAGCGTAGTTAAAGGGACTGTGCACAAAATGGAGGTTTTCTCATCAGGGAATGCCAAAAGTGAGTCACACCTAAAATGGCATCTCCCGCCAAGTCAGGAGAGCGCACGTGCTGCTGACTGCCAGCCTGCACAGAAAAGTGTTGCAACAACCTGTCCGGGTTTGGTGCAAAAATCAGAGCCCCTTCCTGAGATGTAAGTGACTCAGCACAGAGCCAGAAACACCCCTTGAAAGAGTGTGCCGCCCCTCCTTTAAAATCCACCAGGGGGAGTGAGCACAGTGAACTGTCAGTAGCAATGGCTGTTCCCCATAAGAAAGATACAGGATGCAGTAAACAACAACCTCAGCTACCAGGGGCATGGCAAGCGAGGAAAGTAAGTCAACCATTTATTTTGTGCCCGTGTCTGCATAAAGTGAGGACAGGCGATATGGGCTTTCCTATTACTCATTGCCTAAAGGGTTTCTGAAAGTATCCACTGACGAGATCACCAGCTTGAGGTGTTTGGACTCTGATTATATATTCCTGGGAAAAGAACTTGTTTGGGGAGCTATTTTCTTTGTGAATGGAGCAAACCATCTTGTGTCTAGCCCTTTTCTGCCTACGCTTGAGGAGTACCAAGCCCTGATGACAGACGGCTCTGGATCCGGTCCCAGACTCGGTTCCAAAACCGGAACCCCAGATGACGGAACCCCAGATGACGGAATCAACGAAGGGTAAAGTGACTGCCCAGGGAGAAGGGGGATCGCTACACTGGTACCGCCGGTGCAGGACCGCTTCATGCCGATTGCCGCCAGTGAATGCGAGGCGCCCCGACGCTGTTCCCTTGCGGAGGTTTCCCTACTCCCATCCTGTACTACTGAAGACAGTAGTCAACGACCTGTGGTGATACGCCAACCGGCAGACCACTCAAGTGAAGCTGCAGACAAAGAACCAACTACCTCAATTGCAGCGGACCCTGATGTTGGCCTGTGTGCCCTACAATGGCCAGTCCGGCCTACTATGATGGCACCATCGGTCGTAGGCTTGGGATCAGTACCTAACGACGACAAGGGTAAGTTGACTACCCCAGGGGTGTCGGGTGTGAGCTTCCAGGTGACCGCGGAGCACGGTAGCTCCTTAAGTCTGGCCACCAGGGCGATTGGCTCCACTAGGCATTGCGTCCTGGCGGAGGTGTCCCCCTTTGAAGATTGCTGTCCAGTGGTGCGAGTGGACCAGTACTCACCGCCTATCGTCCAGGTGAAGAGGAAAGTCAGCCCCATCATGATGTCCAGTGCTGCCATAAATATTACTGTGACTGAACTGTGAGCCCGTGCGCTCCAACCCAATTGGTCCCAGCACTGGGATCCAATGCTCCCGAGTTTCCAGAAAGTGAGTGGACTGCCCTAGAAGTGCCGGGGACAGGTTCCCGGACCACCGAGGTGGGAATTGGCAGCATTCCCGATGACTTGCTGGCCACCGTGAATCAATGCAGTGGTAAGGTATCAATCCTTTACCCCCTGCAGGATGTGGTAAAGACATTGAGTACAGAGACTTTGCTAATCACTCGTTTCCCATTGGAAGCCTCTCAAGTGCTTAGGGACAAAGATTGTGTTGTGAGTGATCCAGTGAAATTTGCCTCCTCTAAGCGCGACATGGAGCATTTCATTCGTCATGTGGTGGACCGAGGGAAAAGGTCAAGACCTCCTGGCCTACTGCATCCATGCCGCAGATGGCCGGGTAAGGGTCTGGCACAGAGACACCTTGCTGATCCTTCCACCAGGGGGAGGAAGTAACTTGGAACCAGAGACTGTAGCACCCGATCATAATCTCAAAGAGTCTACAGAGACTCCAGGGTTGGTAACGGAGACTACCCAAGCAGAGGCTCACAAAAGTAAAAGTGAGGTACCCCCACATTATCAGTTAGGGGCACCCCACAATTGGTCTCAGCAAACAGCTAACACTCAGCTGGCCTCGGGTATCACTGATGTGAGTATGTTATTTACCATTGATGTTAGAATACATATGTTAATTTATACCTTCTATGCACTGCATTTTGATTGTGTAACCTTATGTTGTGATGTCCTCCAAGCGGGAACGTTAGTATTTCCACTAGGGGGAGAATGTAGCCAGGTCGCCTCTGGCTCCCCAGACATTCGGTTCTCTCTCTCTTACCTGCGACAGCATGAGGGCAGTTGCAGGGGTGATCGCGTCACCGGGGGCTCCCGGCAACATCGGCTACAGGGCGCCGCCATCTTGTGTGCATTTACAAATGCGCGGAAGCTCGCGCATGCGCAGTATAGCCCCAGAAGCGACACGACAGCCATTACAGGGAGTGAGAAGAGGCGCTCCATAGTCAGGGACATCCTCCAGTTCACACATGCGCAGTTAGCAGCGGTGGCGGCCATTACAGTTCGCGCACGCGGCCCCAATGTAAAAGAGGTCCTGAGTGGACTACAACTCCCAGCAGCCTCTGGGGACTGCCCTTTCCCCCCTATCACCTGCTGCATTGAAGCCATTAGGGTTTACAGATTCTCCTGCAGCAAAGAAGATACATTGTTGTGTGCAGACAGGGAGTGTCAGTTGGATCCAGGAAGCGATTCGGGAAGGTAGTGTACAGAGAGCAGTGCTCTGCTGTACTAGGCCACAGAGAATACCCCAGGCCCAGGTTAACCCCACTCCCCACTAGGTTAGTGGGTAAGTTCATAGGGAAGGCCCCGTAGGTAGGGACCCTGCCCTTAGCTGAGAGTGAATCTAGTCATTGACACGGCTGCCGTGCTGTGTGCTCTGACAAGAAGAGACAGTGTTGCATGCAGTGCAGCACAGCAGTTAGTTTGGCAGTTTCAGGAAAGGCCCCTTTCAGTGCAAAGGGGGGTTGCTTTCTACAGTACAGTGTTATGTGATATCACCGGTGCCAGTTGCATGCGGTGATTGAGACATTATAAAGGTGGATCACTCCATGCGGGAGCCACCCACCGCGGAGGTGGATTCCTGTTCCTGCGCCCGACCCTTTGTGAAGATCTTTACACCCGGGCGTGAACGTATGCCTAGGCAGGTATCGTATTAAGTGCACCAACCACCCGGTACATCAGGCGCTGATCCTGCCTATAGGTTGTGGGTCTCTTAGTGGACTCGTGGGACTCTGGGTACATGGTGTTGGGGGAGGAATAAGGTGTGGGGGTTAAGGCACTGAAAAGACGGGTAATTGTGTCTATGTGTGTCATAGAGGGACACTGTCAATGTCATATTGTTGATGTATGTTGTGTTATTTATTGTTTTCTATACAGTAAACTGTTCTTATATAAATACTTTGGTGTATGTGCTTACTGTGTATGTGGGTCCTGTGTACGGAACATTCTACACTCCTAGAATCCTACACAGGTGGAGGCACTGTAAATAAGATCGTTCCAGAGGATTCACCCCAGGTTCCCACTGGCGGAGGCTCAGACCTCCGGTGAGCCTATGTCAGGGTTCTGCTCGCCACAAACCAGGGTCGGACCGCGAGGCTGAGGTGGGGTTGTAAAAGCACCGACCTGAGACCGCGCAGGCTGATCCGGATTGCGCAGTTCGTTGTCATATATCGCAGGATCAGGATAGGAGAAGACAGCGTCGTCGTTGTACAAGCCAGGGTCAGGGCAGGAGACATCAGGATAAACATTGTTCAGGCAAGAGTTCGGCAACAGGTAGTCAGGAGAGCCCCGCTTCAGCTTAGGAGCGCGGGGATGGCCTCTGCGCGAGCGACGACCATGGCCCATGGTACTGGTCACAGGAGATGGTAGGCAGACCAGAGTAGCACACCGCTTTGCTGCACGGGTGCACCAGTGCTACAGCGCAAGAGTCCTGAGCGGCTGGGGAATCCTCTGTAACAGTGCAGGAACCAGGACACGGCCTCTCTAGATTAGGGAAAGAGTAGGCCCCAGGAACCAGGAAGCTGTAGATACACAGGGAAACCTCCGCTTCAGTGCAGGAGAACAGGAAGCTGAAGGACGCAGGACGGAACCTCCACTTCAGCACAGGAGAACAAGCGGGAGCTTGAAGGAAGCTGAAGGACGCAGGGCGGAACCTCCGTATCAGCATAGGAGAACAAGCGGCTTGAAGGAAGCTGAAGGACGCAGGGCGGAACCTGGTATCAGCATAGGAGAACAAGCGGCTTGAAGGAAGCTGAAGGACGCAGGGCGGAACCTGGTATCAGCATAGGAGAACAAGCGAGAGCTTGTGGCAAAACAGTAGTGACATCCAGTTAGGACTATGCTCGGCAAGGAGCATTATGGGAAAGCAATACTTAAAGGCCAGCGGGCCAATCCCCGGCGGGGGTGTTAACTGTACTGCTCCAATGAGTGAATGCAAGTATAGGTTGCAGTGATAGGTTGCACAGCTGCAGTAGATACCAGAGGGAGTGTGTATTGCTTTGGTGAGTGAATCCAGGCTGCAGCAAACCTCAGGAGAGCTGTTCCAGAACTGCACCGGTCTGCAAGGTAAGGCAACCAGTAAACTGTGGAGCGGATTCCTTACAGCCTAACAGGTATATTGCACCACACCTGGTAACATCGAGGTTCCCCCTCTATCTGCACTCTATCTGCGATTGGGGGTGGGGTAATACCCGTTACACCTAGTTTTACTGAGAATACTATCCGAGCTTTGGCTTCTGACCTGTCTCCAGATCCGAAGACTTTATTATTATTATTATTATTATTATTATTAGAGCAATGCCTATATTCTTTCTATACAGAACTTGTCTCTGACAAAGTTTCCCTTTTGTACTTGAAACATCTACAGTGATTCATCAATTTCACATGCTGCTACTGTACTATTTCAAAACAGTGTGCAATGCATTGTGCATTGTTTTGGGGAGAAAAGCCTACAGACTGCTGATGTGAAGAGACTATTGCTTTCCCTTTTTGCCCTGTGGAACTTAAATGTTGCCTACGGCTCTAATATTTTTATAACCTTAGAAAAGCCCAATAATCAGCTTTTATTCTGTCTTGCTCCTGACTCCTGCTGTTTTCTTTTGTGTTATATTTCAACCAAACTGTTTCATGTATCGTTTTACCTGTCCGTATTTTTTTTTTTTAGTTTTCCTTTTCATGCTTTCAGATTGTATTATCTTCCTTGCTAAATCTGGCCATTATATTTTACTTGTTGCTTTCAAAATCCTCTCATGTTCTATTTCCCTCAAAAATGTATCTCTGCTTCAGAGGAATATGCTCTTACTCGTCACAGACCACAGAGTCTTCTACTGATTAAAACCTTGCATTAAACCCTTTTTCTGCCAGGAAACCAGCATCACCTCAGTACTACTGTAGATGTCATCGGGATCACAGCCATGTAATTGCCACCCCAAGAGATTGCATGTTCACTGGCAGGCCTTCAATGACATTAATATACTGTGTTGAGGGGATACCAATCCTGTTTCAATGGTTTTCACGACTCTATTGGAGCACTGAATGGTATCTTCCCATAGATAAGCAAAAATAGCATGAAGTAGCACCCTGATCGTCATAATGGTCCCTTGAATATCAGCCCTCAGAATGTTCAGGGTACATACTGTAATAAGGACAGTTTATGGGTTGAGATAAATTATGACATTTACCTTTTTAAAGCATTCAACGTTTCTGCAAAATCGCCTTTATTCTTCCAATTGTTTTCTAGAAAAGAAATACCATATATTTTAATAATCTAATTACTGTACCAGTCTAGGAGTTTCATTTCATCCTCTAATGTTGCATTATTGCAAAACTCCCCAAAAGGCAAGTAGTGGTTAACAAACAACTACAGTATTTCTACATTATTATTTACTACCACAACCCTTTATTTATAAGGTGTTAACATATTTCAAAGCACAGTAATATTGTTATGTAAGACATTAATAATCCTTTTTATAAACAAACAAAAGTAGAGAGTGAAAACACAAAGTATAATGGGGAGGGGGCTGTGAAAGATTGCTGTAATTGAGATGTTCACACGGCACACTCTGCAACCAGAAGCTATATCGCTCTTCTATTGGCAATGCATCCAGGTGTGATGGTGATGGCTGGAGGGGAAGAGGGATTTTATCTCATTCAGCACATTTAAATGTGTGAATATTTAGGAGCAGCCTGAAGATGCTTGGCAGAGAATTTCAGAGATTATGCCTGACCTGAAAATGATTATTGTTATGAGGAAGGAAGAACATAATGCATTAGCAGGTGGCAGCTCCATTCTTTTGAACTGACCATGAGCCAATAGAGAACGGCATGTTCTCGGTGCAGCTCTAATGCACCAGCAATGAAGAAATACCAGCTACATCTGTGTGGAGTGCAACATTTACAGGAATAAGAGTGCACAAGATAAATTAACGTAGCAATAGTAATTTGTATGGACTGGTAAAAACAGTCAAGTGAGAGAAGCAGATTGCAGAAGTAACAGAGAGCCATAGTAAGTGATTGAATTATAATTATGGGTTATCCTGGGGGGAGATAGGCCTGGATTTTAGGCGAGCAACTGAATGTGTAGGATAAAGGGGAAGTTTCTTGGCCATAAGGATATATATGTGTTAATGATTGTATCATCCTCAATATTTAGATGAGCAGGTTAAAATAAGTTGGGGACTGGGGCGTAGGAAGATGTATGATGCTGGTCTTGCTGGTCTTGCCAGCCATTTTGGAAAATCAGGAAATTGGACATTTATTGAGGTTGAGGCAGCAAAGGGAAATTCTTGAGGAGACAGTGGACAGACAATAGTTATAAAAAATGTATTTATAAAAATGTTTTACCAGGAAGTAATACATTGAGAGTTACCTCTCATTTTCAAGTATGTCCTGGGCATAGTTAATATGACAAATAATACATGGTTACAAATACAGTTACATAAATGAACAGGGTATACATTATATACAATACATTGCATGCACAGTTAGAGAAGATGTATATTATAGGCTTACGTAACAGTTACAGACCAGATTAAAATGTGAGACAGCCTTAGTTTTGAAAGAACTTAAACTGGAGGTGGATGTGAGAGTCTCCAGTAGGTTGTTCCAGTTTTGGGGTGCACGGTAAGAGAAGGAGGAGCGGCCGGATACTTTATTGAGCCTTGGGACCATGAACAGTCTTTTGGAGTCAGATCTCAGATGATAAGTGCTGCATGTGCTAGGGGTGAGGAGCTTGTTCAGATAGGTGGGTAGCTTGCCCAGAAAGTATTTGAAGGCAAGACAGGAAAGGTGAACTTTGCGCCTAGACTCGAGTGATGACCAATCTGGTTCTTTGAGCATTTCGCAGTGATGTGTGTTATACTTGCATTGGAGAACAAAACGACAAATTGAATTGTAGAGAGTGTCAAGTTTGCTAAGGTGGGATTGAGTTGCCGAGCCATATACTATGTCTCCATAGTCAATAATTGGCATTAGCATCTGCTGTGCGATACGTTTTCTGACCAGGAGACATAGGGAGGATTTGTTCCTGTAAAGTACCCCTAGTTTGGCATAGGTCTTGGTTGTCAGGGTATCAATGTGCATTCCAAATGTTAAGTGGGTGTCAAGCCATATGTCCAGTTATTTAAAACTAGTAACAGGAGTTAGGGTGGTGTTAGTGTTGGTTCTAATGTGGGGAACTCTGTCGCTCGAAGCTTTAAAGTAACATTCTCCAGAGAACCAGAATACAGTCCCCAATAGACATTTGGCTATTTGTACTATGCAGTGCTCCTCCACAAGTCAGCTTCAAGCACTGTAAGGTGTCTTCCAGCATGGACGGTGTCTAATGGAGTAGCAATTCTTAGAGAATATGGGCCCTTGTGTTCTCCTGCTAGATTTTAATGTGCATCTTATTTTGTTTATCTGCAGCAATGTTATTTTAAGTAAAATATATATTTTTAATACCCACATGAAAAAAAAGAGCGAAAAGGTTACAGTAAGACTAGAAGAGAATGACATCATTCCAGAATTAGCAAGGGAGAGCAGATCACTGTTTACAGTATGCCTCATAAGTGGAACCACTCGACAAAGAAAGGCTTTGCAATTACTTGGTATATATACAAGAGAAACCGTTCCAGTAATCACCCATGTGAATTCACTTTTTCCTAAGGTGAAAATTGGCTATTTGTAGACACTACCATGAAGACATGTATGCACTGCTATACTGTAATGTACTTATTATGACAACATTGTAGTATGTTTCCATCATGTACTATTATTTAGAGATTATTGACATGTTAACACCGTATTTACTAAGCGTTTACCAGACTATTTATTTGAATATTATACAACATAATTATTTTTTCTGAATGTCACGACCATTGTCCTGATTGCTGGCTATTTGAAAAACTAACTCACATTGTTATTACCCCAATACTGATAGCTAATGATTGCAAATGACTTGGTAATTTGGAGCCTAGAATTTAAAGGAACTTTTTTACACAGCTGACCTGTCTGTAGCATGTGTGGGAAGCCCATGACCTTTGATCCTTTTGAGTCCTCCCTGTCCTCAAGCATTAGTAGTCCCCTCCAGAAAACTCACATAAATATCATGACACAAGTATGGGGGAAAATAGCTACAGATTTTATTAAAAATCAACAAGCTATTAAGCAAGATTTGGTATTAGTCACATCAAGTCCATGGTATAACCCTTTTCCACAGCTCGCACCCCTCACATAAAAGTTGCCACCCAGCACCCTGGTGAACGATAATGTCATCAATCAAGCACCCACGATTACCACACATTCCCCAATTCAGGTGCGGCAAAGTCCCACTAAACAAAGGATCGAGGCATTCGACATAATCTGGCAACCTAAAGGAACTCTTAACATAGATACTACTACGCCAATGACATTTAAAATGGGCTGGTTACATAGTTACATAGTAAATGAGGTTGAAAAAAGAAATACGTCCATCAAGTTCAAACTATACTAAATTTAGACGACAGGTACATTATCCTAATTTTGTACTTACAGTGTATTGATCAAGAGGAAAGCAAACAAAATACCCCAGTGAAATATTTAATGATCTCATAAATGTTAAAATAAATTATTTTGTGACTCCAATATTGGCAATCAGATGACTCCCTTGATCAACATCCTTGTATATCCCTGTATACCTTTCCTTTCTAAAAAGATGTCCAACCTTTTTTTTTCTAAGATATCTATTGTATCTGCCATCACAGTCTCCATGGGTCATTCATTTCACATTTTAAGTACTCTTATTGTAAAGAACCCTTTCCTTTGTTGCTGATGAAATCTCATTTCTTCTAACCTTAAGGGATGGCCCGAGTCCTTTGTACTGCCCGTGGGATGAATAGTTCTTTTGAAAGCTCCATCCCTGAATATATTTGTATATAGTGACAAAATAATATTGCTGAAATTATTATACTGTTGATATATTACTGACATGGACTGGGGGGGTCTCTGGAGAAGGATTGAAAGTGATGTTCAGTTTCCATTTTGTAAAGTCAGTTATGTCTAGTATCCATTTTGTGAGTAAGAATGTGTCTGGTGTGAATTAGAGTTTAGTTTCTGAGTAGATTTACGACTGTGCCTAAAGTAACACCCACATTCTTGTGATAGTGAGTACAGGTACCTATTCATAGCTGTTTTGAGGCCAGGTTCTAACCAGGTTTAATGAGCTGTAAGATGATTGGTTTAAGAATTAAGGAGTGGTTAGTATAATCTGCCTAGTAACACATTTTGAACAAAGGAACCAAAAATGTATAAAAGTTGCTGCCTGGAGACTCCCTGGCAGAGTCTTGTAGACTTTTGAATGAGTATGATGATACTGTACAATAAACTACTTATTATCAACGGAACCCCGTTTGTCAATTTGGAACATTGACAATAGTCATCATATCCCTCTTTGGATGCCTCTTTTCTAATGTAAACAAATCTAATTTAGCTAGCCCTTACTCATAAATCAGATTATCCACCCCCATTATTAATTTGGTGGCTCTTCTCTGTACTTTTTCTAGTTCCATAATGTCTTTTCTATGGAGTGGTACCCAAAACTGTACTCCTTATTCAAGGTGTGGTCTTACTAAGGCTTTATAGAGGGGCATAATTATGTTTACTTCCCTTCCATCCATTCCCTGTTTAATGCAAGATAAGATTGTGTTTGCCTTTGCAGTTACAGCATTAACTTTGGGCATTATTGCTAAGGCTGCAGTCTAAAAGCACTCCTAAATCCTTTTCCATCAACAATTCTTCTAATTTATACCCAATTAATTTGTACATTGTCTGTTTAATCTTGTTTCCGAAATCCATAACCTTACATGTATCTGTATTAAACCTCATCTATCATTTACCTGCCAGGTTTCCAATCTCTCCAAGTCCTTCTGGAGAGAAATTACATCCTGCTCTGATTCTACAACCTTACACAATTTCTTGTCATCAGCAAATAGGGAGACTTTGCTCTCTATGTTATCCTCAAATTCATTAATTAACACGTTAAAAAGCAGGGGTCACAGTACAGATCCTTGAGGTACTCCACTCACAACTTTAGCCAACTTGAACTTAGGTTCCAAGAAGGAACCAGAACGGTGCAAGAGGCCATTTGCCATCTTAGGCTAGGTCCCCGCTAGCGCTGACCGGGCTGAGCTGGCGGCGCTTGCGGAGGAGACTTACATATATAGATATAAGTAAGTCCCCGCTCACGCGGCGCTCGTGCACGTGCTCAGCCGCGATCGGCCCTTAGCAAAACAAAAAATCAATACTTACCGCACACTCAGCTGGGCCGCAATGCCATCCCCACACCTCCCCCGCTCCCCCACGTACAGTAGGACATCCGGTGCGCATGCTTAGAGCGCTCTCCAAGCATGAGCTCGCTCAGAGCCAGCGGAGACTTAGCCTTAGTTTGGATATAAAACCCCACCCAGTCTGTTAGTTTATTTGCTTGCCACACTTTCTGTTTTACAGGTCAGCACTCAGGTTTTCCTTTGTACTTAGTGCTGTGTCTTTTCCTGTTTCCCCTTCATCTGGCTTCTAGTTCTGCAGATCTTCAGGTAACTTCTTGTCTCTCTTGCATTCCCTTTGCACTTACTGCCCCCTATTTATTATTTGTGTCCCTGCTACTATTGCATTTGCAAGTAGCACTGCAAAGCTTGCAGATAACTTTACTTTGTCTAATTATTCACAAATTTGTTCTACTCTACATTCCACCCAATACACGGCATGCAAATATTTGCAGTACACAATCCCCTTAACAAACAAAATACAGAACAGAGCAAATGTTAAAAATTCCCCCCAAACATGAAGCACAAACTAGCATACAGGCATACCCCGGTTTAAGGACACTCACTTTAAGTACACTCGCGAGTAAGTACATCTCGCTCAATAGGCAAACGGCAGCTCACGCATGCGCCTGTCAGCACGTCCTGAACAGCAATACCAGCTTCATACCTGTACCGAAGCTGTGCGCAAGCAGGGAGAGTATAGAGCCTGTTACACATGCGTTATTTACATCAGTTATGCACGTGTATGATGATTGCAGTACAGTACAAAGCATCGATAAGTGGGGAAAAGGTAGTGCTTCACTTTAAGTACATTTTCGCTTTACATACATGCTCCGGTCCCATTGCGTACGTTAATGCGGGGTATGCCTGTATTACATAAGAATATAACCTACTTGATTCCCAACTCCCAAAATGACATCCTCATTCAGACCCAACCAAGCCTCTTCCGAGCATTACCAATGCAAAAAGAATGGGTACCTTACTCATCCACCTCCACTGAAGAGCACAGGCAGAAAGCCCTTGCAAACTGGAAGTGAGTTAGGCCGAGTTCAGGGTGGCTGCTACGGACGCGAGCGTCCATGTGTGTCTCCCCCGCGTGCTGCTGCAGCCCAGCGATCAGTGATTTGGCTGTAGGAGTTGGGTCACGGCGTTTGGGGTCACGGCGGGGGGCAGAGCAAATGTGTCACGGAGCTGGTTCGCTGAACCACGTGACGCAGCCCCAAATATCATTTTTGGTTGTAGTAGCAAAATGTGCAGCGTCAACGCTGCACTTTGCCGCCGGTGGAGTTTTCAGTTTGAACACTCCCACCGAACAACCTGAAATTGCAACGGACATGCGCGCGCATGCAAGCACGCACACGTCACGCAGCAGCCACCCTGAACACGGCCTAAGCAGTACAGCATCTCTGGGTGTGGCTTTTTTAGGGGAGTGATTGTGTGGCTACTGTCGGGGGGAGGGATTGTGTTGCTATTGTGGGGGGAGTGATTGTGTTGCTTTTGTGGGGGGAATTGTCTGGCTATTCTAGGGAGGAAGTGTGTGGGTATTGGGAGGGGGGTAATTGTGTGTGGGGGGGAGTATCAGGGGGGATGTTGAGGGAGTTAGATTGAGTGAGAGGAGGAAGGCATTGAGTGAAAGAGGCTTCTGACTCAAAAATACCCAAAGCATCAAGCCAGATATATACTCAACTCTTGTAAACATGTCACTGATACCCCTGAAAATCTTATAAGTGTAGCCCCCTTGCTAAAATTAGGCCCCTTTTAGCATGTAGGCTATGGCAGCTGCTGGCAGTTTGGGGGTTAAACCCCTTGCACACGGCCCTGAATGTGAGCAGTCTGAGCGATAAGTTATATTGTTGCAATATCCAGGCACATTTATTTATTTATTTATTTATTTATAAAATATTTTACCAGGAAGTAATACATTGAGAGTTACCTCTCGTTTTCAAGTATGTCCTGGGCACAGAGTAAAACAAATAATACATGGTTACAAATACAGTTACATAAATGAACAAGGTATACATTTATATACAAGACATTGCATGCACAGTTAAAGAAAATATATATTATGAGCTTATGAAACAGTTACAGACCAGATTAAAGTGTGAGACAGCCTTAGATTTGAAAGAACTTAAGCTGGTGGTGGATATGAGAGTCTCTGGTAGGTTGTTCCAGTTTTGGGGTGCACGGAAGGAGAAGGAGGAACGTCCGGATACTTTGTTGAGTCTTGGGACCATGAATAGTCTTTTGGAGTCTGATCTCAGGTGATAGGTACTGCATGTGGTAGGGGTGAGGAGCTTGTTCAGGTAGCTGGGTAGCTTGCCCAGAAAGTATTTGAGGGTGAGACAGGAAAGGTGAACTTTGCGCCTAGACTCTAGTGATGACCAATCTAGTTCTTTGAGCATTTCGCAGTGATGTGTGTTGTAGTTGCATTGGAGAACAAAACGACAAATTGAATTGTAGAGGGTGTCAAGTTTGCTAAGGTGGGTTTGAGGAGCCGAGCCATATACTATGTCTCCATAGTCAATAATTGGCATTAGCATCTGCTGTGCAATACGCTTTCTGACCAGGAGACTTAGGGAGGATTTGTTCCTGTAAAGTACCCCTAGTTTGGCATAGGTCTTGGTTGTCAGGGTATCAATGTGCATCCCGAATGTTAAGTGGGAGTCAAACCATAAGCCCAGGTATTTAAAACTAGTGACAGGTGTTAGGGTGGTTTTAGCGTTGGTTCTAATCAGGAGCTCAGTCACTGGAAGCTTTACAAATTTAGTCTTGGTCCCAAATACCATTGTTACAGTCTTGTCAGTGTTTAAAAACAGTTTGTTTTGGGAAATCCAGTTTTCGAGTCTCAAAAAGTCAGACTGAAGTATGTGTTGAAGGTCAGAGAGGCTATGGCTGTGTGCATACAGGATTGTGTCATCTGCATACATGTGTATTGAGGCTTCCTTACAAGCTGTGGGAAGATCATTAATGAACACTGAGAAGAGTAGGGGCCCCAGAACAGAGCCTTGCGGGACACCACAGGTGATATCCAGGGGGTTGGAGTTAGAGCCTGAGATGGACACATGTTGGGATCTTCCTGATAGGTAGGACTGAAACCAGTTTAAAGCATGTTTCCCTATTCCAGAGCTCTGTCTGGCAGGGCCTGGAGAGTTCTGGTAGGTCATATGACAGGTGGGGTGACAGACTTACTACAGCATGTTTGCCCAGAGACCGAGAGGGGGAAAGGTTTACACCCCCTGGGTATATAAGATGGGGACCAACCCTAGAGATACTGTAGGGTCTGTTCTGTGCTTGGCTGGTGGAGTGAGTCCTAGGTGCCTGGTTCTGGCACAGAGGTTCCCGGTTCAGGCACAGAGGTTCCCATGCTGCTGGGAGCAGGGCTATAGACCAGGTTTAAGAAGGGACCTGGGACTGAGCCTACTCCACTCCTATCCAGGATTAAGTTGGGTCATGGGAGGAACTGCAGACCAGGGGGGGCTGCTGCATGAGAGAGATACTGAAAGCCTGTCCTATGATATTTGGTATGCTGATCCTGCTGATACTAAAGCAAGCATTCTGTTAAAAGTTCCTGGCGGCGTTCTTTTCTACTTATTCTACTCCTCACTACAAGCCTTGGCCTGGATCCACCAGAGAAGCCCTGTGACTAAAAGGTAACAACTGACTAAGCTACACTACACTGAAGCAGGTAGAAACCCTGTCTGCAGTGCAAGGAGAGACTGATTTGTGTACACCCTATCTTCTGCAGTGGGGGGGGGGGGAGATAGGGGTGTTAAATAAGCTTCCTTAATGTGTCTGTGTATTTGAACCATGATAGACAAAACTCTGGTTTCTTTTGTGTATAATATTTGCAGAAATACAAAAACCATGGAGAAAACTGCTAAATGTTTTCTAAAAATAGTTTCTTGACTACTTCACCATTTTCTTTCTATCAGGTCAAGTCACTTCCTTAGACCCAGCAGTAGGGACAAACTCTTACCAAATTTAGCTTTCCAAATCTTCTTTTTAACGTGCAAAAATAGTACAGAGAAAAACTACTGTTTTCATCTTGCCAACCTCTTTTACACTATCCTCTGTTAAAACCTGTGACTCCAGACCTGTCACTAACAATAATCCTATACCACCCTGTACCGATTAGCTTTGTAGGTAGGGTCAGTGAGGAGTTAACACAGTAGTTTCTCGCCAAAATAAAGTACAACATACTTTCTACATAAGTGCAAAGGTAAGACAGAAAAACAGCATCAATCTGGAGCAACATAAAATGTCCTTATGTTTCGTGCTAGTTTTGAGTCCCAGGTATTTCCAAGTAATTGTTCTGGGAATCTTCTAATTTAGCAGTCTGGTGAACATTGGTACGGGTACTGGGTGTGAGTCCCAGCTGTTCCCAGGTAATCCTTTCTCAGGACTGAAGCCCCTGCTCCCTTGCAGGCTTCTGTGGCTTCTTGTTTTGGTGCTGGCTGTGACTCCCAGCTGTTCCCATGTAATCTTTTCTGGGAACTGAAGCCCTGCCTCCTAGCAGGCTTCTGAACCTTCTTTCTTGCATGCTGGGGGAGAAATGGCAGGGAGTTTCCTGCCGCATTTTTAACCTTTTTCTAATCAGGAGTTAATTAGAACACCCTAGCAGACCGGAAGGCCAGAGTGTTGTCTTGCTGGGCCTGGAATAGTGAGGGAGTTAATCTCGTTAATTCCTCACACTCCCTTAAGGGAAAGAAACTGAATAATTGATGCAGCTTTACCTGACTGCACCCAGCCATAGTCTCCAAATACCACATAGGCCCTTTCACCTAATTTATTTATTTAGAAAAAATGTTTTACCCGGAAGTAATATATTGAGAGTTAACTCTCGTTTTCAAGTACGGCAGATTGCTTGCAATCCTAGCGCAGTAAGATGCAATTGCCTCTTAAATATGCGATTACGTCTGAGCTGACACCAAGAATACCAACAATCTTAGTGCTCCTTGCTCTGTCCTACTTCAGGATGGCTCGCTTCCAATAGGTGGTACAGCTCCTAAAGCAACAAATAAAACACAATTCCCCCATCCCCTGACTTCCTTCTATGGTTTGCCAAATTCACCCACCTGACAGCTGACATACTAAGCGAGCAACCTAGCTCTATCATTTTCTATCATGCCCACCTCTGTTTAGTGGTCAGTGCCTCATTTCGGGTTAGTGCTTGCTTAAACTAGTGTAACAGATTTTCTGACCTGCCTGACCCACCCAATCTCACATTGGCCCCTGTGGTCTAACCAGTCCCCATTACATGGTCGTGTCTGGTGGTGCACCTGTTGGCAACAGGACTCCTGAGTCTCCCGCATGATGTTGTGTGGGGATTGCCAACCCAGACAGGCAGCTGAGGTAGTGTGCATGAGTCCTACCTATATCCAGTGCAGCGCCTCCACCTCATCAGGATCCCTGCGTCCGCAAGGGGATGGTTCTGATGAAGAACTCCTCCGTGGTGCCATCCTCTGTAGATTAACTCCAGACTCACACATGAGAATGTCTTGGATCAAGGTTGTCTTTATTGTGGCTTACGGTGCGGGCGAACTGCCCCTTACAGTGATTAGCTTAGCCACATATCTTGCTGTGCTATCCTTTCAAAGGCACACCCTCCCAATGGAGTAGAATCCCCTCTCCCCTTGGGGAGATCACCCCTGTGCCAGGTCCCTGGACACAGTATGGCCTTGTCAGCTTGATGCTAATTAACATGGAATGGGGCCACCAGTTAAAGCACTAGTGGGCCACTCACTCCCAAGTCTCGACCTAGACTTGTTCCTCACTCCAACAACTAACTTTGATCAGTGCTGTGCCTTATATACCTCAGGAGGCAGGCACATCTCTGATGTCACTAACGGTGGACTCGGAGTATGTAGCCACTCCCATCCATACACAGGGCACCTCACCAGGGTGTGAGGGCAAACCTCCATGATTACTGCTGGCATCCCTGTAACTTACCAGGTTTACTGCCAGCAGGAGAGAAAACTGCAGACCATTTTACAGCATGGCTACACTAGTTAAGATGGTGCTGTGTCTACATCATGAAACATATCGGGAAATAGAAAAACATCTCAACATGTACACTGTACAGCCTGGAAGAACATAGGAAGATGGAAATTGTTATGAAAACAAATACATTAATAGAATCAATGAGGTGCAAGATGGACATATTTCAAAAAAAGTCAAGTCAAGAACTGAAGCTGGGGGGTGGCAAGCTTTGGGAACATGAGAACTTTTTCCGTCGATAAAGGAATTGTTTCCCAAAAGAGATAGTGAAGGCTAAAACAACTCAGGAATTCAATAGTATTTGTTTAGACACAAGAGTACACAAAGGCTGTAAATACTATGGTAGGGAACAAATCTAGAGAAATATGCTCTCTGCTTCAATACACCCATCTTCACCCCCTAAACTCCATCCCATCATCCCAAACTCTCTCTTCCATCTCTCAAAACTTCCTCCTGTTTCCAAACACCCTTCTCCTTGCTCCTTGTTCTGAAACTCCCTCTGACAAAACTCCTTTTCTCCTTCCATCAAAATTATGTAATTAATGAATAATTGAATACATCGTTAAATATGTTTAATTTTAAAATGTTTTAATATGTTCAAAAAATGATCAGTCCAATTAGACATAATTGCATTTTTTACATTAAATAAATTTAATTATTTAAAATATCTATTATTTAAAAATGAATAACTAACATTATAGTTGCAAATGCATAAAAAAATGATAACCTACAAATCATGTTAAAAACATTATTTAAACACAATATTTTTTCATCATTAAAACATTAATTTAATAATTGATTACTAATTAAAAACATAATGATCATATTCAAATATTTTAAAGGAAATACATTATTGATTACTTATGCAATTATTTATGCATTTAATTACTTCAATAATTTTTACTAAGTTTTGGAGGATGGAGTTTAGGAGCAGGGAGTCTGGAGATTTGGAGGATGAAGGAGGGAGTTTAGGAAGATGGATTTTAGGAGGAGGGAGCTTTGAAGCGGGATAGAGGGATGATTTTTGGAAGAGGGAGGAGAAAGTTTTATAGCATCCTGGGTGGAGTTAGAGGATAAAGAAGAAAGTTTAGACGCAGGGAGGAGGATGTTTTGATGGATGCAGGAGGGAGTTTGGGAAGAGGTACAGTAGGACAGAGTGCTAGAGGAGACTTAGGCTGTGTTTATAGTGGCGTAGTGCTTGCTGAGGCGCGCTTAGCATATATTCAGAGACCCATTATATGTTATAGTGCCATTCTGAGTGAAAGCTTCTGCTTGCTTGCTCACACTTGCTGAACCTCGCTCAGCTTCCAGCTACAGGCAAATCTGTGTTTCTGTGCTTGCTGGAGAGGAGGTTCGGTCACGTGACCCACTGCCGTCCAATCAGAGCGCAGCACAGAAATTAACTTACAATCGAGAGCAGCCATTTTCAAGCATATGCAGAGAGAGAGGTAGCTGGGTTGGGGGCGGGGGGGACAAACGGACTACTGCTGCTGTGGGGTGGGGGGCAAACAGACTACTGCTGGGGGGGGGGAACGGGCTGCTGCTGCTGTGGGGTGGGGGGCAAACAGACTACTGCTGGGGTGGGGGGCAAACAGACTACTGCTGGGGTGGGGGGGCAAACAGGCTGCTGCTGCTGGGGGGTGGGGGGGGCAAACAGACTGCTGCTGCTGGGGGGTGGGGGGGGCAAACAGACTGCTGCTGCTGGGGGGTGGGGGGGCAAACAGATTGCTGTGGGGTGGGGGGGCAAATGGGCTGCTGTGGGGTGGGGGGGCAAACGAACTACTGCTGGGGTGGGGGTGCAAACAGACTGCTGTGGGATGGGGGGGCAAATGGGCTGCTGTAGGTGGGGGGGGGGCAAACGGACTACTGCTGGGGTGGGGGGGGGCAAACGGACTACTTCTGGGATTTGGGGGGCAAACGGGCTGCTATGGGGTGGGGGGTGGGGAGGCAAATGGACTGCTGTGGGGTGGGGGGGCAAACTGGCTGCTACTGCTGCTGCTGCTGCTGCTGCTGCTGCTGCTGCTGCTGCTGCTGCTGCTGCTGCTGCGAGGGCAAACGGGCTGCTGCTGCTGGGGGGTCAAACAGACTACTGCTGGGGTGGGGGGGCAAATGGGCTGCTGCTGCTGCTGGGGGTGGGAGGGGGCAAATGGACTGCTGCTGCTGGGGGGTGGGGGGCAAACGGACTACTGCTGGGGTGGGGGGGCAAATGGACTGCTGTGGGGTGGGAGGGGGCAAAAGGACTGCTGCTGCTGCTTGGGGGTAGGGGGGAAAATGGGCTGCTGCTGCTGCTGTGGGGTGGGGGGTGGGGGTTGGGGGGCCAACGGACTGCTGTGGGGTGGGGGGCAAATGGACTGCTGTGGGGTGGGGAGGGCAAACGGGCTGCTGCTGGGGGGTGGGGGGGCAAACAGGCTTCTGCTGCTGCTGTGGGGTGGGGGGACAAATGGACTGCTTTGGGGTGGGGGGGCAAATGGGCTGCTGCTGCTGGGGGGTGTGGGGGCAAACGGGCTGCTGCTGCTGGGAGGGCAAACGGCTGCTGGTGGGGGGGGCAAACGGACTGCTGTGGGGTGGGGGGGGGTCAAACGGGCTGCTGTGGGGTGGGGGGGCAAATGAACCCTTCGGGGGAACAAGCGCGGGGGGGGTTTGTTTGTACTGTTTATTTTTTACACAGTTTTGCGTTGCACTTTAAAATAAAATTGATATTCTGTTTAAGAACATTGTACTGTTTTGTTGTTCAATGTATACTGTATGTTCTTTTTATATAGGAACTTCAGGGACATAGGATGTGGCCACATGGCTGACACAGACACCAACACACGCAAACAAGCAGAGTGACCGAATTGCACTCAATCGTCACTACGCCACACACACATAAAAACAGGACACAATATGTTTGTGATAAAGATGAGCATAGCTGCTTCTTGGTCTTTCTTGACATTGGCATTATATATATATATATACAGTGTTCGACAAACCTATACATTTGCTCGCCCCGGGCGAGTGGATTTAACCCCCGGGCGAGTAAATATTGGCCCAAGCAGCACACGTTTGGTACTAGGTGGCGAGTAGATTTTTTTGTGTGGCGAGTAGATTTTTTGGTGATTTGTCAACCACTGTATATATACACACAATGAATATTAATGCCACAACTAGGCTAGCTGTCGGGCTCTTTGCCTCTTTGCCTCACTTTCTTTGTGCCTCGCTGGTTCCTCGTGGTCGCTGCACTGTGACGTCACACCCTGTGGAGACGTCACTGCACAATGACATCTGTCAGGTACGCCTCCCGACCCGCCTCCGCCCACAAGCCCCGCCTACTAGAGCACACGCTCTGTCTGATGGGCAAGAACATGAAAAACAGCCGCTTGGTAAGTGAGAGCGCGCCTCAGCACGGGTCAGCGCATAAGCGCTGACCATGTCCAAGGCCTCAGCAAGCATCAGCGCTGGAGAGCACAGCCACTCTCCAATACAAACACAGCCTAAAAAGGGAGTTGGAAGGAGGTAGGACAGAGTTTCATATTACAGATGAGAATGTCCTAAAATAGACACTGCAGCTTTGCATTGATACCCAACCCCCTTAAGTATTTAGAGAAGTTAATGAAAAAGGACCAATCCAGTGGGGCAGGTGGTTCCTATCTCATTTCAATATAACTGCCTATCCTCCAATAGTGAACTTTTTTTCGTTTTACTGCAACATATGAATCATGTCCATTTAGTGACAAACTGACCGTGTTATGTCAGAGAAGCATGGAAAACTGCACACTGTATTGTATATATAAATATAACCGCACATACTAATATGATACAGTACTATCAGTTTATACTGTAGCAAGAAAATATTACAAAGTAAATACCTCTTTTAATCTTTAATTATATTTAAAATTTTCACTGGCCCTCAAAATTATAGATACTGTAGTCAATACAAAATGTACCAGAGTACAGTATATTGTTCTTCCTTTTGCATTTATCCTGCTTGAAAATATGAACTGTGATTACAACTGAAAAAAAATTAAAATACATTGTGACAGTCTTTTTTCTGTTTTTTTTTTTTTTTTTAGATAATTTACATTTGAAAAGCAGAACACAAAGCAATTTATGTTCCCTTATAGTTACTATGGCAATCACAAATGTATGCTAATGGTTATTTAACCACTTCAGAGCTGAGCAGACCAGCAAAAGATTGTAGTTGTGAATTATTATTGGCACACCACACACATACAAATACAAATTACACATATAAATGCTATACACAAATAAGAAAGTCGTAGAAGTAAACATTGTAATGTCCTTAATATCTGACAGTATAACCACTACAGCATAATGTAAATAGTGAAAGAAATAGAGATAGAAGAGAAAAGGGGATAAGAAAGCAGTTGTTGGATATGCAACCACATTGTTACATAAACCCGTTACTCTACATATAACTAATGCTGCTAATATTGATTTTTTTACAATTTAGTTGTTAATTGAATAGTAACATGAGATTAAATGTGCTAGGAAAATAGAGGCTGAATTAGAAATGGGTTAGGATTTCTCAGTGATCAAGATATAGGTTGACAACACTGTCATTTGAACTTTATATACTCAAGCTTCTCTACCAGACTGATACTAAAAATACTCACTTTTCAACTGACACCACAGCAGAGGGTGGGGGAAGGTAAGCTTTATCTGTGCTTACAGTTTTAGATTCTCAATGCAGCTGCTTCTGTCTCTCAACATACAGTGGGACAGGGAACAGTGCTGGAATAATGTGTTGCAAGAACACATACTGTAGGAACACCTTACTGTTAGAGCCTTAAAGCTATACTGTAGGACAGCATTTGAAAGGGTCCATTCTTGGAAAGCGTAATGTTGTTTTATTGAACGGTACACATTGAATGATATAAAATGATGTTGCCGTAAATTTAAAAAAAAACACAAATGTAAAGCCTGTTACCTGTATTTGGGTAATTCTATTTGCCAAATATATTGCAACCACACATTATGCAAGTTATGGTGAGTAAAAAAGTGACAAACCCTCAACGTACAGTGTACAGCAAAACAAAATATCACTTGTGAGCACATTCACCTGTCTCAGACAGGTCTGCAATCCTGCTTTTCATATATAAATATAGATAAATACATAAATACTTTGGCAATCAATGGGCAATGAAAAAAATACAAATAAAAAAAATACAATAAAAAACCTGCAAAATTAAAATAACATAAACTCAATGGTTTTTCTTACCTTTAGATGTCTTCACCCTCCGATTCCCGGGGTCTCAGGAAGTTCTCGAACAAAAAAGCCAGGTCCTCAGATACAGTAAGGAGTTTTCTTCTTGTTTCTTTTCTTCATCAGTTAATTGTAATCCAATTGCTGCTGCTGCTGCTGCTGCTTCTTCTTCTTCTTCTTCTTCTTCTTCTTCTTCTTCTTCTTCTTCTTCTTCTTCTTCTTCTTCTTCTTCTTCTTCTTCTTCTTCTTCTTCTTCTTCTTCTTCTTCTTCTTCTTCTTCTTCTTCTTCTTCTTCTTCTTCTTCTCCTCCTCCTTCCCTTTAGGTCTATACATACAGTGACAAGCAATGCATTTTTTGTCAAATGCTTGCTTTTATTTCTTTAAAATGTATTTTGGTTGTTTGCTTTTAATTATTTCTGCTACTTCTTTTGTGTTTTGATTTTTAATTATGAGATTTTTGTTATGTTTTCAATTTTTTTTCAATTTTTTTTTGGTGTTTGTTTTTTAATTGTGGGTTATTTTTAGTCTAATTATTTTACATTCTCATGCTTATTTTGTATTTGCTTAATTGATTTCTGGTATTGTTTTTGTGTTTACTTTTTTATTGTTGTTTATTTTGAGATTGTTTTGATTGAATTTGATATTGTTGGTGGTTGTTTATTTTTGACTGTGATAGTGTAAAATCATGCCCATATTATATACCACTGTGCCAATCAATTGGTTTATTTGCATTTGTAATGTGTTTATTTTTCTATGTAATGTGTTTATTTTGGGCCTGTTTTTTTTTTTTTGCTTTCCCATTTATTGCTATAGTGCAGGCCTGCACAACTTGTAAAGTGAGAAGGGCCGAACTGCTCCAAAGAAAATTGATTTAGGCCGCATGAGTAAAATCATCATCAAAATCATCATCATCAAAATCATCATCATCATATTTCCCCAGCACCCCTCATCATCATCATCCTCATCATATCTTCTCTCCCCCCTCCCCCCACAGATAATCATCATATCACCCCCCCCAACCCAGATATGAGGGTGATGATGAGGGGTGCTGTGGGGGATGAGGGTGGTCATACCAGATAGGGCCGTAGACTGCTTTCCTGAGAGTCAAGACAACTGTTCCATTGCCCCCACGGCCCCAGTGTCAGTGGCCTTTGCGAGACTCCCCCTCTCTCTCACACCCCCATGTCTCCCCCTCACACATAATACTCCCCCTCCACATCACACACACAATACTCCCCTGCACACCACACACATCCCACCCCCTGCACCTCACATCACCCTCTCCCCCTCCCACTGCACCTCACATCACCCTCTCCCCCCCTGCACCTCACATAGGGCGACCAAATTTTGAAAATGAAAAACCAGGACACATAAAAAAAATATTAATACAACAAATTACATAACTAAAAAATGAATATTATAATGATATCTAATAGTGTCACCATTGATGCTGTATTATTCATTCTACCTCTTCCCATTCTCTAACAGAATTCTCATGTGGTGAATAGGGGACAAAATGCATAGGATACTATTGTACTTACACGGCCATGTGTAAGTAGAAATGATAAAGGGTATCTTTAGTAGAACAATTCTAGCCCCTCCAAGCGCTGGTGCAGGTAAATCAGTAGAATATATATATATATAATTATATATATATATATAATTATATATATATATATATATATATATATATATATATATATATATATATATATATATATATATACTCACACGGCCCAGTGTGAGTAATTACGAAGGATTGGTATCTTTGGGGTTAACTTAACCCATCCAAATATATTGGCCGGACGTGGGAGACTATCCTCGAGCCTGACGTCAGCAGGGACTCACTTCCCAGTCTTGGCCGTCAGTCAGGGTCTCTCCCCGGTACCGCAGTGGGGGGGGGGGGGGGGAACAAGTGAGGCGCGGTATCAGTTGAATTTAAAAAAAAGGCATTTATTCGGTAGGATAAAAAAAGTGAACCAACATACACATAAAATGCACCCCTGGCCTCCCCACGTAGTCCAGGATCAGGCTTCAGCAACAGTTTGCACCGTTACCGCGTCTGGGATGCAGGAGGATGGAACTTTCCTGCTTGACTGCAAAGGCTGCTCTGCGATCTGGCTACGGAAGCCAATCAGCTACTGGATCGAGCAATGCGTTTCGCCGAATAATCGGCTTCCTCAGGCTCATAGAGCTCGCAGAGCAGCCTTTGCAGTCAAGCAGGAAAGTTCCATCCTCCTGCATCCCGGACGCGGGAACGGTGCAAACTGTTGCTGAAGCCTGATCCTGGACTACGTGGGGAGGCCAGGGGTGCATTTTATGTGTATGTGAGTTCACTTTTTTTATCCTACCAAATAAATGCCTTTTTTTTAATTCAACTGATACCGCGCCTCACTTGTTTCCCCCCCCCCCCGCCCCCACTGCGGTACCGGGGAGAGACCCTGACTGACGGCCAAGACTGGGAAGTGAGTCCCTGCTGACGTCAGTCTCGAGGGCAGTCTCCCACGTCCGGCCAATATATTTGGATGGGTTAAGTTAACCCCAAATATACCAATCCTTCGTAATTACTCACACTGGGCCATGTGAGTGTATATATATATATATATATATATATATATATATATATATATATATATATTCTACTGATTTATCTGCACCAGCGCTTGGAGGGGCTAGAATTGTTCTACTAAAGATACCCTTTATCATTTCTACTTACACATGGCCGTGTAAGTACAATAGTATCCTATGCATTTTGTCCCCTATTCACCACATGAGAATTCTGTTAGTGCCATACCGTATGTGTATATATATTGCATCTTTCTCTAATCCCATGCTCCCCCTATTCTTGTTTGTTTTTGTATTTGTATAAGGGCTCTGGATTAACCCTGTTATTGGGGTAGAAGCAGATGGGATTTTAAAGCTGACTCTAGACACCTACAAGAGAGTCATTGTATATCTTATTGCTGTATTATAAGCACCCCTTTTTTGATCTAATACTCAAGGTAAGCGCCTGGTTGTTTTTTCCTGTATTCTTCCCATTCTCTGTCTACCTTCTCCCCCATTCCCTCTATCCCTCCCCTCCCCCATTTTCTCTCATCCTCACCCCCCCCCATTTTCTCTCACACCACCAGTCTCTCTCCCTTCCCTTTCCCCCGTTTCTCTCCCTTCCTCCCCCATTCTCTCACTCCTTCTGTCCCCATTCTCTCTCTCCCTTCCCTCCCCCCATTCTCTCCTTTTCCTACCCCTTCCCACCCAATCTCTCCCTTCTCTCCCCCATTCTCTCCCCATCTCCCCATTCTCTCTCTCTCTTCCTCCACTCATCCATTTTCTCTCTCTCAATCCCCTCCTCTATTCTCTCTCTCCCCCCTCCCTTGTCCAGTCTCTCTCTCCACCCTCCTTCATTCTCTCTACCCCCCATTCTCTCTCTGACCTGCACAGACACACAGACACTGACCTATGCAGACACTCACAGAGGCACTGACCTGGACAGACAGACCTGCACAGCCACTGACCCTGCACAGACCACACAGCCACTGACCTGCACAGACACAGACACTGACCTGCACAGACACTGACCTGCACAGACACTGACACTGACTTGCACAGACACTGACACTGACTTGCACAGACACTGACCTGCACAGGCACAGACACTGACCTGAACAGACACTGACCTGCACAGGCACAGACAAAAATATACTGCAAATACTGACTACCAACTCTCACATTATTACGACTTGAAAAGAAATACTTTTAACATAATATCACAAACTTCAAAACACTTCCATGCAGCAATGACAATCTCATTCGCAACAAGCTGACAGAAAGTTGAAAACCAAAAACAACACACTCATTATT
This sequence comes from Ascaphus truei, assembly GCF_040206685.1. Taxonomy (NCBI): domain Eukaryota; kingdom Metazoa; phylum Chordata; class Amphibia; order Anura; family Ascaphidae; genus Ascaphus; species Ascaphus truei. Next base: position 342,055,791 of record NC_134486.1, read on the forward strand.
CTCAAGAAGGCTGTGATGTATGAACATAGATACGGACATTGTGGAAAACCAATCAAAAACCTCTCGCCTAGTGAATAATTGTCACTGCCACTGAGATGTTAAAGTAAATCTACAGGTTGTTTTATAGTGTTGTTTGTTACAGTGGTTACCAATTTATTTTCATTTTTAATATTTAATTTGTCTGAAACAATTCAAGTATATTGTCTGAAAATGTAGTACAAGTTGCAAAATAATATATTTAATGTTTTATATCAAGAATGCGGTCAATGAGATGTACCGTTTATTTATTCTTTTGCACTTAAAAAATTTATTATTATTCCAAGATGGGGGTTGCACCAATTTGGTTGAAACTTCCGGCAGTTCTATGTTATGGGTGGCAGAAAGGTACCCTCAACATTTCATCAGCATTGGTCTAGGTGTTTGGCCAATGGACAGCGAACACACGAACAAAAAAAGGGCCAAAAAAACACACACCCAAAGTGGCCACAAAGTCTAGTTGATGGCTTCAATTCACTTGCTCAGCAAAAAAATATGCTTGAAACTAAACAATAACATAAAACATAATCCACATTTTATGAATGAAATACTTACCATTAGATATGTGTGAAACTGTCTGAATCTGATCCGCGGATTTTTCTGCCCTTTTGAGGCCAAATCTAATCCACACGCTGAAATCTATACTATAAATTATATTACTGTAGTTACCAGATGGAGGTCCAGTAAAGGAGAGACAGCACACAGAATTTTAATTTCCAAGACGTGTATTGAACAAACAGGGCACTGCAACCAACGTTTCGGTCCACGAAGAAGGAGTATGTGCCAACTACTGTTCCATTATATATGTAGCCCCGGTCCCTTACGCGGTTCCCAGAGACCCCCCTCCTTGAACGCCCCGCGGTCGCGAGTGCCGCCGGAGCCAGCGACGGACCCGCCGACTGCTTGCAAGGGTGGGGGCCGGAACAGGGAGCGCTCTGAGGCTCTGCGGCGCACCCAGCTAGCGGGGGCCGCCATTGTAAATGTGCGTGCATGCGCAGTGGTCGCGCATGCGCAGAATAAGTTCGGGAGGTGCGGCGGCCATTACCAAAGTTGCGCATGCGCACTACAAGCACACACGCGGCACCAATGTATCTGTAGCCCCCGCGGGACTACAAGTCCCATGAGGCCAAGGGAGGCAGATACCAGGTGTCCCCGAGTGGCCAATGAGAGGCCAGGATTCCCGGGAGCAGGGAAAGCGATACATTTCGCGGGGTTTGCAGAACGTGAGTTGGAGCTGGGAGCTGGGTGAGTTAGGGTGTATGTGCAGGGAGCAGTAGCCCCTGGAACAAGGCCTAGTTACCCCCAGAGGCCCCAGATAAGTTACCATTGCCCAGTTTGTGGTTGCTTCAGGGACATTCCGTACGTAAGGAGATCTGCCCCTTTAGCTGTTTGTTTAGTTAAGGAGACACCCAGTGTCGCGCAGCGTGATTGCTGGGTCTGGGCTCAGACCCCTCAGTTATAGAGACTATCTTCTCAGAGGCCACACCAAGCAGTGACTGCGGCCTACCGGCGGCCGGCAGATCCCCGTCAAGGTACAGACGGTGCAGAGCTGCGGTGATATTATCCATGCTGGAATTCACCCCACGCGTAGGAGTACATCACGTCGGATCAGGCGGATCCAATTCCAGTTGTATAGCGGCACCCGTGGCTGGAGCCCGGGCAGGTATCTATAAAGAGTGCAACAACACGTCAAGGGATAGCGCTATCTCCAACACACGTGGGTGGGGTTTGGACATAAGGTACTTTGGGGAATACCTATGTTGATGGGTGCACCCGGTGCACGTCCATGTGTATGACTATATGCATTATTCTGTGTGGTACAGGTACCAAAGTTATTATATTATATTATATATTGTGACATAGTCCAAAGATGTTAGGCAGGTTTCTGCCCCGTTTTAGGTCAGAAAGTGCAGGAATAGTGGAAAATGATCCATTCCATAGCTTCACATTTACTCAGGCTGGTGGATGGAAAATCCAGACCACAGATTACAATGTGTCTAGTTCTCCCTCACCTGCTTTCCTAATCCCTAGCACAGGTATTTAGAGCAGAGAGGGTTGCATTTCAGTCTCTCTTCTTAGAGCTTGGAGGCTGGGGGTATTGCTGCTCCTCTGCATCCAGTTTGGGGAGGATGCCCCCTTCAAGTATCGCAGTACCTGAATATTTGCATGGACACTTGGAACCGAGTTCCCACCACGAACAGATAAGACAAACAAATGTTTATTACTGTGTCTAAAGACTGAATGTTGTATCTAGTGACCCTAAAGGAGAGGGCATTGTTTTAAGCTGGGGAACCAGGTTAGTTGGCCCAGCAGAAGTTAGAGAGGCTGATTCTGCTGTGTAGTTAGATCCCTGAATGGGATAGGATTTTGTTTATATGATTTATTTCTGTTTCTTAAAGTAACAGTGTGTGAAATATTATAACACTGATAGGAGTAAACCGCTGAAGGATAATAGCTGAGTGCGTCCTGCCTACACATGTTAAAGCTGCAGTCCCTTATTGGGATGAAAATAAAGCAGGCAGAAGCCTGAGTTAAGCAACGTAATGCTTTGTATGATCCTGTTATTTGTATAATTAACCCTAGAAGACTGTGTCGGGAAGATCCCAGACAAACGTCAGAGCTACAAAAAAGGGTGGGTTTGCAAATAAATACGGGGGTTTAAAATGGCCGTCCAGCCGAAGTAAAATTACAGATGCTATGAGTGAAGTCTGTCCCACTGTGTATAACCAGTTGTGCTTCCAGCATAAACAGAGAATGTGCGAAATGTGGATGCAATAGCACCCTGAACCCAAACAAAAAAAAAATTTAAAAATTTGGTTTTCTGAAGAAAGTGAAAATTGCAGCTAGCAAGTTGTCCCTGCCGGGTTTCTAAAATGGCCGACGTGAAATGTTTGTTTTGTAATGTACATAACCATGAAAAACAGTGTCCCTTCAGGCCATACGATGACGACGACTCGTATGTGGCCCCTGGAAGAGAGCCGTACCCACAGATGAATTTAGTGTACTGGGCCTGTCATGAAGTAGGTCACATGGAAGATGTGTGACCCCAAATTTTCAAAGACAAACAGCTGCAAAAGCAAGCAACGCCCTGTGAGTGCAAGCAAGATGGAAGCTGATACCAGTGAGTGTGTTCCCAGTACCAGTGATATCTCTGGAGCTAATAAAGCAAAAAGAAAGAAGAAAAAGAAAACTGTTCCTCAAGTCACAGGGGAAGTGACCGAGCAACTTGAACCTGCGCTGTCAGGACATGCGTCAGAAAAGCGCCGAGATGTCCTGCAGACCGGAGTGACGGGCAAAATTGTCATGGGAACGGTGGCAAAGGAAATGGAGGAGCATAGGGATTCTGAATCCTTGATCCAGGATAAAGAGGCTTTCATTTCTGCACTCCAAGCTGCCCGCCATGATTATGAAGTCCTGTGGCAGGGATTGATGAAGGAGCGAGAAGTGAATGCCGAGTTACAGAGGTGTATACTCCCAGCTTTACAAGAGCACAAGGCTTTGAAGAAAACAGAGTGTCTCTTACGGAGTGAGATGGAAGAGGTGCCACCATGGATGAAAAACAGATTAAGTCTGACAAATTGATTGCTATCCTAAAACAGAAGTATGGGAAGGCTCTACAAGAGGTTCACGAGCTCAGCACAGAGGTGCAACACTCACCTGTGATGTTGAGGGACTGTATACCAGCATTCCACATCAATATGGTATACAGTCGGTATCATATTTTCTGCGATCCAGGGGAAGGAATTTTGACCTACATAATGAATTCACCCTTAAGTTACTACAATTTGTACTTACTAAGAACTTCTTTTTGTTTGACCACAAAATATACCACCAGATCCAGGGCACTGCGATGGGGACCACATGTGCTCCCACCTATGCCAATTTATACCTAGGCTGGTGGGAGGAAACTGTGGTCTTCAGCGAGGCTCTGGACGCATATACGGGCCACATAGTCCTGTTGGCCCGCTATATAGACGACGTCATACTGTTGTGGAGTGGAACAGAAAGAGTTCTTGGTGAATTCATAAAGGTCCTCAATACCAACAACCACAACCTGAAACTTACTTATGAAGTAGATAGTCATAAAATCAACTTTCTAGACTTAACCATAAGTAAGAAACATGATGGGACCCTAGAAACAACGATCTTTCGGAAGGCGACTTCCACAAATAGCCTCCTGGTAGCGGACAGCCACCATCCTAGATAAATGATAAACAGTATCCCTATTGGACAGTTCCAAAGATTGCGGCGGAACTGTTCCAATATAGAGGAGTTCGATCATCAGGCTGCAGATATGACCACACATTTTCTGCAAAGGGGATACAGCAAAGGGTCCATCAAAAATGCCTACAAAAAGGCTAGAAAGGTGCCAAGAAAACAATTGTTAGTGACGGGTCAAAGAACTAATCATGATACTGACAAAGACATTATCAGGTACATTGGTACATACAATAACCAATGGAGTAACATCAGGAACATCTTCTCCAAACATTGGCATGTCCTAATGGAGGACGGCGACCTCAAACAGGTACTTAAGGAAAATCCCACAATGACTTGTAGAAGAGCCCGCAATCTCCAAGACACTTTAGTGCATAGTCACTATCGTGGGGATCAACCAAGAACTTGGTTAGGGGACACGAAGCCCATCGGTTCCTTCCCATGTGGTAGATGCAAGGCGTGTACCTATATGCCCAGGACTAAGACCTTTTTGGGCCCAAAATCCAAAACATATCACATCAGGGAATACATAAATTGCCTCACCACGGGGGTGATTTATCTTATCTCATGCAAATGTGGAAAGAGATACGTGGGGAAAACCCACAGACAACTCAAAACACGGATCCTCGAGCATATAGGGTCCATTAGAAACAGTAAAGATCTACCTGTGGCAAAACATGTCAACGTAGCCCACGATGGTAATCTAACTGCCTTAACCTTTTGTGGTATTGAACATGTGAGACGGGGACCAAGGAAAGATGACTGGGATCGCCATTTAATGCAAACAGAGTGCAGGTGGATATACACACTGAAAACACTGTACCCAGATGGTCTCCACGAGGGTTTCATCTATACTCCATTTCTATGAACCCCTCTTGTAACTAGTCTGTTATGGGATCCGGGGATTTATTTTTAATCGAGTCATATACTCTTTTGGAACCATATTGACTTTTAGAGGTGGCTCCATGTAGGGGTTTACACTCCTACACTTTTACACCTAACAAATATATGAGACCTATTAGATCACCTCTGAGATGTCACGCTATACCGCTTGCCCATAGGGGGGGTTCAATGCACAATTTGGTATGGGGGACCCAGGGATATGTTTTATATTTCATATGTATGAGTCATATACTCTTTTGGAACCACATTGACTTTTAGAGGTGGTTCCATGTAGGGGCTCACACTCCTACACCTCATACACATACATTTCCTTATGTCCTATACCAGTACTGGGCTCACATCAACACTGACACAATTAGAACAGCCATGGTTTGTTAGCATATTTATTTCATGTAATTATGTGCTGGATAATGGGGGTCTGTGGTAAATATGGGTCTTTCCCACATCATTCTTTGATAACAGTTCTTGCAGCAACCTGCAAGATCCTCAGAGCGCAGCATAACATTGCAGCTGGTTTAAACCTATTTGTGAGGAACATTTTTCACTAAGCATCCATAATAGGATGCTAACAAGGAGTTAACTATCAGGGGACCATCCACTTCCTGTTACGAAAACGGGTACTTAAGGAATTAGTGAAGTGAGTCTCCTTACCTCTTTAAGCCCTGACGAAGCATAGGTTCCTATGCGAAACGGCCCGTCGGTTTTAGATGACGTCATTCCTTTGACGTAGGTGGGGGCGACCAGGATGATGCCAGGAGCTTTGGTGTATCGAAGTCACCTAACAGTCACGCAGCGGAACGGGTAGTATTAGACCTTGTCTCTGACTTATGCATTTATCATGCCGGTTATACCGCCCTGTATGTAGTGATACAGCACTACACACTGCATTTGCGGGAGGCTACTAATACAAGCGGCTCCCTATCAAGGGGACTAACTGTGTACTTGTACACTGCCGACACGCTTTATTGCGCATCGGCCAGATCCGCAAGCCGGGAGATTTCCCGGCTTGCTAGTGGCCGCCCCTCGGCGTGCCGCGCGTCATAGACGCGCGGTCACGCGTCTTCGGGAGCCTGCGCCCCCTGCACGCGCGTCCAGGGCTCCCCGAGGGAGCCCTGGTGTCCCGCGATCGCGGGACGGCGGCAGGGGGTTCCGGGGGACCCGGCGGACCCGGCAGCAGTAGGGAGAGCGCCCCGATCGGAGGGCGCTCTTCCGCTGCTTCGGCGCGCGCCCGTCACCCTCGGGCGCACGCCAGGCTACTGCTGCGGCCAAGAACGGGCAAATGCTCGAATAAACTTGGCCGCAGCAGTATGTGCCCTACTAATAGCAGTATTACGGTTTGAATATAGATGCATGGGCACACACTAGTTTTGCTCCCTTATGTCAATTTGGGACATTAGTAGCAATGAAATACATCACTAGTGTTAGACTGGCCTCTATGTACTTTAGCTGATTGCAGCTGCCAGAGTATACACCCTGTTTGTTTCTCCTGGTTATTCAAGTCTCATATCAGCCAGTTCCCTAAGTATTATATATACTAGGAATCAACATACACCTTGAATATACCTGATATATGGGACCTTGTTCTGCCCTGGTCACCACCTACCATATTTTTTAACGTATTTTTTAACGCACTTCTCCCCCCTTACCCCACACCCCCTGATGTTCCTCTCCTTTTGTATATAAATAAAACTTTTTTGTTTTGGGTTGCATAGCACAGGGCTATTAGCCCGGGACACATTGTGTAGTCCCCCTTACCTATTTCTCGTGAGTGCAGCCCTGGGTTTCTTGCTCCACTGGGGGCTTCAACCCCCCCTTTGGATTTATGTATTCATATCAGTTTTTACCCTATGCACCATGAGTTAATTAGACTTTATATTGAATAGTTGGAGAGCGATAAGCATTTGTGTGTTTGTTAGTGCAACACTCACGCCTGGAGGGCCACGGTCTGAACACAGAGCTGCGAATGTTGAAGCAAACCCATGAGATTGCCCTGAGTAATTTAGAGACTGTAAAGCGAGAAAATGAGAGTCTGAAAATGAAAAATTCAGATTTGACTGACCAAGCAGAAAAAGTGAAGAAACAGTTGACTCAGGAAAAGTTAGAAGTGCAGGAAGCACTACAGAATGCGTTGATGCATACTCAGAGCCAGCACCAGGAAGAGATGGAGGCTCTGAGAACAGAATTGCGAGATGTATGCACAAAACAGAATTCTCTCACGGAGGGACTTAACATATTGAAAAGGGAGAAAAGCATTAGAATAATTCAGAAGCACTGCAAAGCTCTTGTCCAAGGAAGAAGGGAAAGAGAAAATTATCGGCGTAAACGCGCCGCAACTATCATCTTACAGGCTGCCTACAGAGGGATGAAAATTCGTCAGTTTAATCGCCGGAATAAAGCAGGCGAGCTGAGGGGAAAAAGAAATACAGAAGGACATCAACAAAGATGCTAACAGGACATGGGAGAAGCTGCTAGAGTGGTTTAGTCGGGATATCAACCCTACCTCCTAACCAAGCAAGCTGTATGTTCCTATACACATAAACTCAATGCCGTCACTGATGACAAAGAGGAAGGAGAAAGAATTGACTTTGATTGTGCTGCTGTTATTCCAGAAACAGATAGGCACCCTCCTGCGAATACCGTGAATGTTCTCCCTGATATGGGATTCAAAAATCCAGATCCTCAATTTCATTTACGTTGTCCAGATGATTATCAAACTAGTGAACACACCCAGGCCACCACAGAAGATGTTTTAGCCAAGTGGGTGGCAGTTCCTGAAAACACAAACTTGATGACAGATCCTGATGACGTTGTTAATATGGACTACGTTTCTACAGAGGCAACTAGGTCTCCAAAACCCAAAGGCATGGTAATGGCCCCAAAAGGGAAATCAAAGATTGAAAAGAAAAAGCAACGAAGGTCAACACGGCGCCTGAATAGTTCCAGATCTCGCCACTCTGGACCACAGTGTAGAGCCAAGCAGAATCCGATCCGGGTGTCTCGTCAGTTGCTGAAGAAACAGTCCAGTAATTTGCATGATGCAGCGGGCGTTGAAATGAAGTCAGAGGATGTAATGAACGGAAGTCAAGAAGAAAAAACATTTTTTGGGAACGGACCAATTTTTATGTTACACGTGTGGACTAGGTCACGGACACTTAACTTTGCAAATAAGCTAGTGTAGTTATGCCATATTAGGCCTCTAGAATAAGCATTTTTGTAAATATTGCAATGTTATATTGTTTCTCTGCGTTGAAAATGTAGCTAAACTGCAAATTACTATACAGGGTTGATGGCCCTTTTGGTTGGTAAATATATAATGAGGTTCATATTCTAGAGTAGAAAAGAAAAAAACCCAGGGAGGTGATAGAAACTGTCCGGTTTTGTGAGTTTATTTATCATATCCTGGGTTATAAGAATTTGTTGCTAGACATATATTTTTTGAAAATAGTTCCCTAATAGAGAGCAACAAAATATGTTTGCCAAGTATAGTCTCTTATGACGAAACCTATTGTCCATAATTGCCGTGAAAAAAAGTTCATATTCGTGTCATGTGAATGCTTAATATTGTACTGGGGAGTTAGTGAAGTATTTCAGGTAGGAAGCTCACCCCAGTGAGGTCTGTGGCGCTCACCCCAGTAGGTGTGAGCTGGGGAGGGGATATGTGACATAGTCCAAAGATGTTAGGCAGCTTTCTGCCCCGTTTTAGGTCAGAAAGTGCAGGAATAGTGGGAAATGATCCATTCCACAGCTTCACATTTACTCAGGCTGGTGGATGGAAAATCCAGACCACAGATTACAATGTGTCTAGTTCTCCCTCGCCTGCTTTCCTAATCCCTAGCACAGGTATTTAGAGCAGAGAGGGTTGCATTTCAGTCTCTCTTCTTAGAGCCTGGAGGCTGGAGGTATTGCTGCTCCCCTGCATCCAAGTTCGGGGAGGACGCCCCCTTCAAGTATCGCAGTACCCGAATATTTGCATGGACACTTGGGACCAAGTTCCTACCACGAACACATAAGACAAACAAATGTTTATTATTGTGTCTAAAGACTGAATGCTGTATCTAGTGACCCTAAATGAGAGGGCATTGTTTTAAGCTGGGGAACCAGGTTAATTGGACCAGCAGAAGTTAGAGAGGCTGATTCTGCTGTGAATTAAATCCCTGAATGGGATAGGATTTTGTTTATATGATTTATTTCTGTTTCTTAAAGTAACAGTGTGTGAAATATTATAACACTGATATGAGTAAACCGCTGAAGGTTAATAGCTGAGTGCGTCCTGCCTATATATGTTAAAGCTGCAGTCCCTTACTGGGATGAAAATAAAGCAGGCAGAAGCCTGAGTTAAGCAATGTAATGCTTTGTATGATCCTGTTATTTGTATAATTAACCCTAGAAGACTGTGTCGGGAAGATCCCAGACAGACATCAGCGCTACAAAAGAGGGGCGTTTGTCACAATATATATATATATATATATATATATATATATATATATATATATATATATATATATATATATATATATAGTGATACCATCATTGTCCTCTAGGTGCTGGAATAGGGCAGCTATGGGACTTTTCCAATGCACAGGGAGTTAATTTCCCCTAAATAACATACCCTCAGGTGCAGTTAATCAGCCTGGTCTGAATGATCAAGGAAGTGTTTTAAGGCAGACACAGGAAGGAGAGAGAGAGAGAGGAGAGAGAGAGAGAGAGAAGAGAGAGAGAAGAGAGAGAGAAGAGAGAGAGAGAGAGAGAGAGAGAGAGTGAGTCTGACTGCTGTCCCAGAGAGAAGGGGACAGAAAAGAGTTCTCCCCAGCTGTGGAAGCTGGCACAACCCCCCTAAACTTGCTGGACGGTGCGCGGAGCCTGCTGGGACTGACTGGGTTGTTAATCCCAGGAAGAAGGAAGGACGAGAGACCATGCTGAAGTGGAGATGTCCTACCCTTAACATTGAACTTAAAGAGGGGAGATTCTCTGAACTCTCGTGGGACCGAGCTCCCCTAGGAAGGAAGGATGCGAGACTGTACTGAAGCGGGGACATCTGCACCAAAGGAATAACAGATAAGCGAAACCCTTTTATGCTGTGTTCAGAGACTTTATATGTGTTCAGCTATAATAGTACCTGTTTTAAGGTGGTAACCAGTTTAGCTGTCCATCCAGGTAGTTTGGTTTGAAGCCAAGTGTGTAGTTAGTCTCTTAAGAGGCGTAGGAGTTGGTTTTATGATTTCATTTTGACTTAAAGGGACAGTGGGCCTGTTAATATATTATATATATTATAATAAACCCCATATAGAGAAATACTACATTTCCTGCCTTAATCTGGGACTAAAATATTAAAGATGTGATGCCCACGGGGTGTATATATATATATAAAAACACAGAAAAAACAGGCGCACTCATAGCGTAAAATAGTATAACAATAAAGTTTATGGAATGAAGGATTTAAAAATACACACTCACAAACATAGCATTTTTTTTTTCAGAGGATTGGTCTAACGTACTATATCACTACGTCCAATACCTATACCATTACTCCTGATGAAGTCTCGCTCGAGACGAAACGCGTAGAGAGTGCGGTGGTGGTTATATTTTCCAGTTTTTATCTTTATTACTGTCACTCATGCACTACAGCATACTTTTGCTGTGCTGATAGCATTTACTCAGCCGCCCAGCCATCCAGCCCGTGTTCCATTGTGAATCCTCTCCGGTTGATACTCACTGACGTCACCGAATTTTCGCGAGATTTTTATCAGAGAACTTACTGTGTGACGCCGGAGCAAGGTGAAGGCAGCGTCCCTCGTGCAATTCGGTCCCTGCAAGGACACAGAGGGGCTACTGCAGTAGGACATACCACGGACATCACAGCGAAGTCCTCCATACTGGGTTCCTGCGTCTGACGGGCTGAGTTTTTACTCAAAAATGCTTTATAATCAGCTATGTTTGTGAGTGTGTATTTTTAAATCCTTCATTCCATAAACTTTATTGTTATACTATTTTACGCTATGAGTGCGCCTGTTTTTTCTGTGTTTTTATAGATATCTTCAAGAAAGTGGTGTTCCCTTCAATCGGGCTGCAGAGACTCTTTTGGATAGCAATTGGAGTATTTTTTAGGATTTGTATTATTATTTTTTATTATTCATTTTTCTGGACATTTTCCTTTTTTCTTTTGTATGTTTTTTATTGTTTTATTGTATTAGTTATATATTTTGTATTTGTTCCACTGTGCATAGTATAGGTTTTACATATATCTTTTAGAGGCTATATATATAGTGGTTCAGGTTGGCGCCAATTTTTTCTTTTGTTGTGATATATATATATATATATATATATATCGACAGTACAGCGCGTGCAATAGCGGTTACCGCCAAAACGGGAGAACCACGTGGTAAGCTATGCAAGATGCAAGCTTTTATTTTGCAAAAACGTGCCTGGTTTGGTGCAAAAACTGAAGCCGCGCCCATATTCAGTGCCTAGACTCCTGGATCCACCAGGGGGAGGAGGCATCGATTGGAGTGACACCATGAGGGGCATAGCCGGATGTAGCTACTGCACCCTGCAGATGCACGTGGTGACTGAGGGGGTGAAGATCTACAATAGGCTTGCTCCCTGTTTCTGCAACACTATGACTGAACAAGTTGCTATCCGTTATGTGCTACCATGAGGAATCCTGGTGGTGAAAATAAATGGGAAGGACTTTCTCCAATGTGTCTGCTCGCTATGCAACTGCCCTGGTGGGGAATTGGAAGCCAAGTCCCGCTGTAAGAGGTGTGGTGTTCCATACCTCCTGCCACAGATGCCGCCTCAACCTGCGCCCAGCCTAATGGAAATAAGGGGCTTCAATGACCTAATATGTGGGCTACAAAAGCTCATGTACGATGCCTCTCCATGGGAAGAGCAGGGCTGTTTGCTGAACCTCTATGACCTGTGCCATGCTGATCGGTGATGCCTGGACGTGGGCTACTGCCGGGATTATGGCCGATGGAGTGCTGAAAAGGGAGTGGACTCTCTGGAAGCTGATGCTAAGAGGAAACTGTTTCCCCGATTCTGAATTTAATTGTGAATACCAGTGCAACTTACCTGCCGAGGTGATCGGGGAAGATGGCCCCTTTTCACCATCGCTGGTGGTGCAAGAGCGGGTCCGCTACTTACAGTCTGCCGCCAGCTATATGGTTCCCGCGGATGCAACAGCCCCGCTGAATGACGAGGGTGCTTCAGCCAGCTTGTTCCCGTGGAGGCGTCCATCTTGGAGGTACTGGTCGGTACTTCTTTTTCTGCAGTTGCCACCACCCTTTCAGTGCAACCGGAAGTCGTCATCAAGGATTCGTCCACCTGGGCAGATACGGAAGCAGTGACCTCCGCTCCAGTGAGTAAGGCCATGGCCAACCTTTTCTTGCTGCAGTCCTGTGCCGTTGACAAGGCCCGAGACCGTAGGGCAACCGAGGACCTAACTGCCCACAAATTACTTATGGTAATGGGCCACAGTCGGCGCAAAAATTCTGAGACATTGGGACACATTTCTGGGCTTAAGGCCCCATCGGACCCTGCCCAGGACACTGATATTGCTTCAAAACCTGAACAGGACAGTAACAGGGACTTAACCCTGTTAAGAAACGTTCCTCTAATCCAGCAGTGTGCTGGTTAATTGCACACCTGCAATCAACCAACCCCACCTGCCTAATCAGAGCTCTCTCAGAAATAGCCTGTTCTGAGACAGGAAGGAGGATTCCTGAGTCTCGCAATTGGGGGCTGAACCAAGGAAGGACAGATGTCTTGAGCTGCAAAGAGACTGCAGGCTGACAGCAAGACAAAGGGGAGCAGACCTCTCTGTACCTGAACAGACATTGCCTTAGCAGACAAGGATGCTGACCCAGGATAGCAGAGAAGTCTTCCCCTACAGCTATAAGAGACAGATAAGACTTTCTTATGGGACTGTTGTATATCTGTATAAATGTATATATATTTGGGGCTGGTAATTAGCCTAGCTAAACACCCAGTTAGAGAGGGCTGGACTACATGTGTAGATATTCTCCAAAGTGGAGTAGGTTTTCTTTTTGCTGTGTTAAAGGGACAGGCGCAATAAAGCCTAATTTTAGTTTCACTTTAAACGGTCTCCATTGCATACCTCTTAACACGTCTCTTACAAGGACAATGTAGTGTGGGGTGGGTTTGATGATGATGTGCCCGGGGGAATGTCGGATTATTCTGTGTCCTCTAGAGGTCATGTAAATCTGTTGTTTCTAGGCCATCATCCACTAAGGGTTCTGTGACCGAGGAATATAATGTTTTACCTGATAATAATGTGAGGAAGTTGTACACTGGTGGGATCCACTATTCCAGGGGTACGTGCCACATATGAATAGATCCAGGTTCCTGCTAATGAACGCTGATAAAGTGGATCACTGGTGGGAAGAAGGGGAGTTTACCCCTGAGAAGAGGTTATCAGGGATCGCAGTAGAGATATTACCCTTGGAATGATATCACCTTCAGGTCTGGAGGTGGTAAAGCATGAGCCTATACAAAAAGAGCCACTGTTATGGGTACTGCCAGGGCAAGCCTGTGGGCAGAATCTCATCAAGAATAGTAGGGCTGATAGAATAGTGCTGCAGCGTTACAGAAAATCTCATGGATACGACTATCCTTATGTAAATGAACCCCTAATGAGAGAAGCTGAGGCTAATAGGGAGAAATCGGTCCGAGGCGCCATTTTAGACTACCTGTCTGCCCGCTATATGTATTGTTGCTTGTTATTACAATGAGGAAAATTAGGTATCCTACCTAATAAAGAGTGTGGAAAGTAGGCATGAACATCTACCTAGATAGGGTGGAATATATTTCAGAGAGGGGCCAGAAGCATTGCTATTCGGTAACAGTACCGGATAGTGAGAGCAGGATGGTACATGAGCCTGACCCAGCCCATTATTATTAATGTACTGAGTGTGGGTTCTCCAGTGTAGGGAGGATCATGTTATTATTCAGGTCATTATTCTTGTTATAAGACTGTTATGTTTTTCCTGTTTCCCCAATTTATTGAAGGTGCATAAATTGGGTGTCTCATGCGAGGTCGAGAGGGTTCCACCAGGGGGAGCATGTAGCATTATAGCCCGTGGCTACTAAAATTATCTGCCCTAACATATAAGGCCTAGTATCAGTGCATGCAGTGTTAGTGTTAATCCCTTGTGTTCTTGCTGTAGTAAGTAAATCCCCAGTAGTTACAGGGGGGTGGGCCCACGGCCGAGGTGATACCCACCTACCGGGCTAAGACTTGGGACCCTCCCTTGGTAATAAAAAGGGTCTGCAGTTCAACTTAGTTGTGATTGGGTCAGGGCTCTGGTTCTTTTTCTTCCTTCCCTCCCACAGGGGAGTGAGAGCTGATTCCCCTTATCAAATCAGGGGTAAGGGAGCTAAAGTGGGGCTCTTGGGGCCTCAAGCCCCTTGGGTTTTGCTCCAAGCACTAGAATATATATGCTGTGAAACAAATAAAGATACCGTTGTTTTACTCTATCTACAGTTAGGTCCGGAAATAATTGAACACAGACACAATTTTCATAATTTTGGCTCTGTACACCACCACAATGGATTTGAAATGAAACAACCGAGATGCAATTGAAGTACAGACTTTTAGCTTTAATTCAAGGGGTTGAACAAAAATATTGCATGAAACGTTTAGGAATTGCAACAATTTTCATACACAGTCCCCTTATTTCAGGGGCTCAAGTGTAATTGGACAAATTTAACACAATCATAAATAAAATGTTAATTTTTAATACTTTGTCAAGAATCCTTTGCAGGCAATGACTGCTTGAAGTCTGGCATGCATGGACATTACCAAACGCTGGGCTTCCTCCTTTGTGATGCTTTGCCAGGCCTTTACTGCAGCTATCTTCAGTTGTTGTTTGTTTGTGGGTCTTTCTGCCTTAAGTTTTATCTTCAGCAAGTGACATGCATGCTCGATAAGGTTCAGATCAGGTGATTGACTCAGCCATTGCATAATATTCCACTTCTTTGCCTTAAAAAACTCCTGGGTTGCTTTTGCAGTATGTTTTGGGTCATTGTCCATCTGTAAAGTGAAGTGCCGTTCAGTCAATTTCGCTGAATTTGGCTGAATCTGAGCAGACAATATATCCCTATACACTTCAGAATTCATTCGGCTGCTTCTGTCTTCTGTCACATCCTCAATAAACACTAGTGACCCAGTGCCATTGTAAGCCATGCATGCCCATGCCATCACACTGCCTCCACCATGTTTTACAGATGATGTGGTATGCTTGGGATCATGAGCCGTTCCAAGCCTTCTCCATACTTTTTTCTTCCCATCATTCTGGTATAGGCTGATCTTAGTTTCATCTGTCCAAAGAATGCTGTTCCAGAACTGGGCTGGCTTTTTTTAGATATTGTTTGGCAAAGTTTAATCTGGCCTTTCTATTCTTGAGGCTAATGAATGGTTTGCACCGTGTGGTGAACCTTCTGTATTTGCTCTCGTTAAGTCTTCTCTTTATGGTAGACTTGCATAATGATATGCCTACCTCCTGGAGAGTGTTCTTCACTTGGCTGGATGTTGTGCAAGGGTTTTTCTTTACCATGGAAAGAATCCTACGATGTCTTCCGTGGACATCCAGGCTTTTTTATGTTGCAGATCTCACCAGTGCATTCTTTTTTTTTTTTGTCAGAATGTACCAAACTGTTAATTTGGCCACCCCTAATGTTCCTGCTGTGTCTCTGATGGATTTTCTTCTTTTTTTTTTTTGTAGCCTAAGGATGCCCTGTTTCACTTGCATTGAGAGCTCCTTTGACCGAATGTTGTGGGTTCACAGCAACGGCTTCCAAATGCAAATGCCACACCTGGAATCAACTCCAGAACTTTTACCTGCTTAGATACAGAAGAAGAGAGAGATGACAGAGCACAATCGGAAACTTCCAAAAAAGTTTAGGAGGAAAGTGCGTTATCCATTAAAATATTTAATGGTCACAAAGGGAAAAATGGCGAGGCATTACCTTACCAACATGTTTCGTGCTACGCAGAGCACTTTATCAAGGCAAGGTAGGAATAGCCTACACCTGTCCATGAAACAGCTTGTGAGTCAATTGTCCAATTACTTTTGGTCCCTTGAAAAAGAGGGGGCAACCTATTAAAGAGATGTAATTCCTAAACCCTTCCTCCAATTTGGATGTGAATACCCTCAAATTAAAGCTGATAGACTGCACTTTAAGCCCATATTCATTATTTAACTGTAACTTGAATTTATTTTGGTACACAGCAGAAATAACAAAACTTGTATCAGTGTCCAATTATTGTAGGACCTAACTGTATATTAATAATGCTGTTTTTTTTTATGGCATGTAAGTTACATTTGACAAAATCTCATACAAGTTCGGTAATGTTTCTGTTAATTATTTATAAGATAATTAATAGTTTGCATAGCAATAGTCATTTGCCATTCATATAACTACAATTACGTGATGCATGGTACTACAAATATTACTTCCATAAACAGTTTACAACATATGGCTACACACACAACAAAACACAGCCATTATTAGTAACAAATGCTCTTCCCAAAGAAAGTGACACATAGTGTTGAACTGTATATAGATTATTTTATGAAAAAGGACTGGATACTGTGTTTGTATATTTTTTTTTATTCTTAATGAATATATGAATATAATATGTTTTGTACATTGTCAAACAAAAATTAACATTTATTAATGTCATCTCCAAAGGAATTGGCCTATGTACATTTACAATACACAGTAAGAAAAGAATCTGAACATGGTAATGTGAACTAGTGCAATAATTGCACTGACAGAAACATATATCAGAATTAATAATATCATTTTAGACAGTATTTTGCTTATGAAGGTAATATTGGATACACATAAGTGAACATTACAGTCTTGCAAAAACATATCTGTTAGGAGGAAAAATCCCTTGTCCTTAGTCCATATCCAGAATCCCTCATATAAAAGAAGAAAACATGTTTTAAAAATAAAAAAAGAAAGTGCTCATATTCTACACACTTTAATTGTAGGAAGGGGCAGCAAGTGTTTTAGCATCCTATTGTGTATCTGAGCCTTAGACACTGCTTCTAAATCTGCTAACACACATGACAGGTTTTTAAATGCTTCCCCGTGTTTCATTGATTTCTTTTTATAGCTGGCTTCAGCCGTGAAGATCAGATCGACCTTCATCCAGGTAAGTAATCAACTGTTTAGTATGGGTCAACATTGATTGGCACAATTGAGAGGGCCGATGCAGCCGTAGTGACAATCAATGGATTTATGGTTGCAATGTTGTTTTTCAATATATATTTTGTTTTTAATATTTTACCATTTTACTAATATTTTTATTTTTTATTGTGAGAATGGTCAAAAGCTCTGTTAATCACATATAGCTAATCTGGCTATTGGCCGTTAGTCCAGAGGGGTGAGTTAGTAGGGGTTGACCCCTTGATTACCTTAGCAGTTAGTAAAGCATCGCATGTCAATGCTTTAGTAGCCACAAAGGGGGCCAAGGGGGCTTAGGTAGTTTAGTTTTATATTGATATTACCCCTTTGTAGCCAGCTGGTCATGGAAAGCCATGAGTAGTTAACCACTTGGGCTTCTAAGGGGTTAATATGTACTGTAATGTCTTAAAAGTAATATGTTATCACTTATTTCAGGTTGGTGTATCTTACTGTATCTTGCTTATGTAAACAGTATAATGGCCAATATGTTCTTGGAACTTGTTGTATGGCATTGTAATGCCAAACTATATTTTACCGGGTACGATATCTTTAATGCATCCGATAAAAAGTGCAATATTTTTGGTGGTCTAACATTGATGCGTTGCGCTCTAAAAATAATGCACTTTTTGGGGGAGATGAAACCACATTTCTAGGTTACCGCAATTTGATGTATCCGGCCCTTAGGATCAAAACATAGAATTTCCCTAATAAATTGCAAGCCAATTTGGGAAGAGCGCAGGGTTTTGGTATTTTTTTTACAGTATATAAATCATCTCCTTCTCATAAGGTCTATGTGGCTAAAGGGTGAGGCTTCAGTGACTGCCTTTTGTCATGGTTTGTATTTCAAGCATGGAAAACAGTTTTTCACCACATTAATTGTCTTGAATAATTTGTGGCCAATACATTACTACCCAGGCTCTATTTTTTGCCCTTCTCTACTTACAAAACACTTTCATGGATGTTTAGTAGCAATTATTTTCGAAGGCTCATTGGTCGTACAGTCATAGTGCTTTTATAAAGCTTTTTTATCCCTGCAAGATTATTTCTGCAGTTCCAGCAGCAGTTTCCCTTTTTGTTAGGACACCCATGTATTGATATCTGCAAGTATCCTTAGTAATCCTTCTCTGTCTGATTCTTTGCAGTTGGTTGTATGCTACGGGAGCTGGGTTTACAAAAAATGAGATAAACATATGCTTGCTTCTCTGTTTCAGAGGTGTCCCCACAGTGCATTGATGGAGCCATTGGTCTGGAAAATGCTTCTGCTGTAAAAAAAAATAGTTTCCTGGGCAAGTTGCAACTAAATCATATTTTATCATTATTCTTGTAATCCTTAAAGTGAAATAATGTAGTGTTTCACCAAATAAGGTAGTGGGGGGGTGGGGGGGGCTGTTGTGATCTGTTTTTATTTCTACCATCTGGCTATAGATATGTTGATTAAAGCAATATTATTAAAAGCTAAATCTGTGCATACCTGATTTCCTGATCTGGAGGTAAAAGCCATTGGTTGCAACAATCATTGTGCTTTTGGAGAATAACTACACCCAACCCTGATTGTGATGCATCTACTTACATTTTAATAGGCATTTCTGGTACATCAAACTTTAACACTAATTCCTGAACCTATTGTTGTTTTAAAATTTCCCATGATTCCTTCTGCGCCGTAGTCCATAACCATTCATTTTAATTCTTTAAGAGTGTCATCGGTAGCACTGTTTTTGTTGTTAAACTAGGAATAAACTTTCCAAGGAACTGCTAAAAAAAAACCTTTTGGAATGAGGCATCATTTTAATGTCTGAAACGTTTTTCTTTTGTCAGATTTTATACCTTCATAGAAATAACATCACCTATAAACATTAATTCTGTAACCCCAAAAGTGCATTTATCCTTATTTAATTTAAAGTTTGCAGCTCTAAATTAGTTGCTCCCAAGACCTTTCAAAGCCTACAGATATACTTTGTCTTTAGTTGAACCTGAAATACTGTAACTAAAAGTACAGAATGTAATCCACTGAGATGTTGACACCCTCAATATGTTCATAAATCACATGTATATTTATAGAACACCCAACTGCGTTCCCAGCACTCAACACTAACAAAGAATAGGGACAAAAGGGATAAGCTAAATATATCTGTATTGATAGATAGAATCACCACAGGGTATATACTGTGTAAGCACAAAGAGCAAACTGGATAAATGCAAACGAATGCCTACTGATGAAGTCGCGGGACACGGTCGACTTTAAAAAGGATACCGGCAGCCGTGCAGAGAGGGGCCTCCCCTTTCAGACAAACGCTGAGTCTCTGCGGACACGTATTGTTACCGGAGGGCTTGTGTTATGATGTGTTCTGTTGATCTTTTTTAATAGACATGCATTCTTTGTTACCCATTAAGGAATTTGAGTCTTCCTGATAGTTATAGTGATTGCTTTCTCTATATAAGCATTTATTTTACAGGGTATTGGTAGGGTGTGAGGTTGCTTAGTTTTAGTGTATGTCTGAGTGACTTTATCTTCGTTTGCATTTTTCCAGTTTGCTCTTTGTGCTTACACATTAATTAGACATTACACACAGATATTGTGTATTATACATTTTTATTCTGTGCAACATGGTTAGTCTATTCTGCCTGTCTTTCTCCCCGTCACATAAGCCCTAAGCAGTCTAGGCTGTGACAGGCCATTTTGTGGGATTTTGAACCCCCTCATGCTCCTTTCTGAGTGACAAAGTATTGTGCTGACTCATGGCCTGTGTACAGACCATGAGCCGCCCCTTCCTGGTTCCTCAGAGGGGAAGATCCCAATTTAGTCAGTCTGTTCCCCTCCTTCCTAAGGAGAGGATGTGAGTTCCCTCTCCTCCCCTCCAGTGAGTGGGAGAGGCCAGCCAGGCCGCAGGGCTGACTGGCCTGAATCATCAAGGCTCCAGACTCATGAGCAAGCAGCATCCAGATGCCTGGGATCATCTGAGACCCTGCACTGATGTAATACCATCTATGCAGTGACGGCAATAAAGCCCCTTAGTTACTCTTTTACACCTGCCTGGATTGAGTCAGTGCATGTGGTGTATGAGATATGTGCTTCAGAGGGGACTGTCTCCTTGCTGATACCGAACCCAGAACCTAAGATGACACCAAAAGCCTGTCCTGGTCTCCACCCCATCGCAGACCACTCAGCTCTCCTGAACCCTCACAGGTATGCCGCACCACAACAGCTAGTAGCCGCAACTTGTATCTCCTAGAGGGTGGGGGTACATGTGCTAAAGTACATCTGTATAGGGAGCAGTGGGTGGAAGATTGAAGGGAAGTACCATAGACCCTCCTGATCTGCGGGAATGGGCCAGAAGAAGGGGTTTACACCCCGCAATGTTTCCCCCCCTTATTTTTCAGCACATTAATTTCCCTTCTGTTTTTTTGTTCCATTCCCCTATTTTCCTACCCCTTTTCCCTTCCCCCAACCCCCCTCCTTCTGCATTTTTTTTGATTGTTCACCTTTTGTATATATGTTATGTTATGTTGCAATATTACTGTACGTTCATTTTTTATTGGTCAGTATAGGTCATTATTACACCTTCTTGTCTTCACTACAATGTACCCTGTGGTGATTCTATTTTTCAATACAGGAGGAGTGGTGCCTTCACGAAATAGGAGCAGCAAGAGGACGGAGTGAATCTACTTGAAGATTATTATAGGAAGCCAGAGCGCTGATTGAACATTCTTTGACAGATATATTTGGCTTATCCCTTTGGTCCTTATTCTTTGTTACTGTTGAGTGCTGGGAACCCAGTTTGGTGTTCTGTTTGTTATTTGGGAGGGCCTAGGGTCCTTCCATTGTTCCCTTTGTACCATCTTCACCATTTTGTTGTTTAGACTGACATCTGGAGTGCTGCCTATATCCTATACTTTTTATATGTATATTTATGTTATATTCCTCTGGTGCTTAGACTATGCTAAAGGCAAATGTAAGAATTGGAACAATAAAAAGTGATATTTGTATGTGCTGTACACTGTACAGTGGAGTTTTTTTGTCACTATTTTTTTAGCCACTATAATTTTTTGAATGTTTGGTTATACGCACATACAAGCACCACGTTTAATAGCCAGTAACCAACCTTGTACTGATGAGATCCAAACAGTTCAGCTGTGTAATACAGCTGTGTAGTACAGCAGGCATAAGCTCATAGGGGACCATATTAAAATGTGCGAGAAGTAGAGAGTGACACCCTGTGCTCATTTGCATGTCATTACCTAGAATCCCTGGAAGCACTGTTTGCTAAGTGACAATGGGGGAAAAACAGGGTTACAGACCTGTATGCACCACAAGTGGTATTTGTATTTACTGTACAATAGCGTCAAATGAGTTAATGTACATAATTTTAAACTTTGTTCTATCAGTTTCAGCAACCCAAACATCCAGACGAAGCATCTAATTTACTGAAAACTTTGCATTTGACAACTGAATCTCTTCCCTTGTCAATTTAAATGTTTCCTTTTACAGCTTTTTTAAGATCTAAAATATTGACAGAGGACACAGTTCTGATCCAAACCCAATTTACAAATCCTGTCAAGCTAACAGTTTTGACAGAAGAATGACCCTCCCCCCCCCCCCACCCCGCATGTGTATTAATGATGTGCAAATAACATGAAAATAAATAGTCATTTGGAAGTATTTTAAGTTCACCATATGAAGGGAATTTCTGTTGATTTTGCATTGCTTGGATGGGTACAGTACAGATGCAGCGGCCGTTGTTGAAACACTTCACGCGGTGTATACCTCAGAATACCCATGTGATGGCGCACGATTTTTTCCAACCGTACCGCCTTTAGACGCGAGTGCAAAAAATGGCATTTTAGTGTTCTGGCTTTTAAACACCTGAAATTGACACAGTAGCACAGTACTGTACACATTACAATTTATTCATTTCATTGCATTTAATTGCACACAATCCATGAAATTCAAATGAAGCAACCGCGATAAACACGTGTGCCTGGGGAGATTGGCGGCATTAATGCCGCGTGGAGTACAGCAGCGCCCACAAAAACGGCGCCGTGATTTGTTCGAATAATGGCCGCTGCATCTGTACAGTACATCAGCAGTTGATAGACCTATATGTTGGTCATTGTATTCATCAATTTTAGTTAAATTGTCATGTCTGTGTTCTCATAAACCTATTCAGTGTTAAATATATGCAGTGTACTCATACAAATTTCTTCTTTTAGTGGTGTGGACACTAAAGTATTGAATACTACAGTAAATAAAACTACTACGGTATGCTAAATAATTTAGTCTGTCTTGTATATAGGTGTTGCTTAGTCGCAATGTTTTTTTGTATTTCCTTTTTTCCTTTCTCTCGACAAATATTGGTAGTATGGTAAATAGGCTTCAGTATATCTGGAGTAGTCAAATAGAGGAAGAGTGGATCTGTGCTATTTGTGCCAGCTGAAGTATAAATTCTTTAGGAAAGATTTACTATCATCAATTGGCATGAGCATGGAAGAGATTGACTTTTATTTGAATAAATCAATCCGTGTCTTTTTATGTGGATTGTGTTCATTTTACTAAATCAAACAGACTGGCTTGTGCGATCCTTTCTGTGTGTTTTAGGAAGGCAAGATTTCTTCACGCATTACAGTGCAATGCAGCTTTACAAAAAGCATTACATTTTTTTAGTAAGGCATACTGGTTCAAGTACTGTACTATATCATATAAAACAGGAGTGCATAAAATCATGAATTGAAATATTCTAATCAGCTAATGGAATACTGCATTTTTCAAGCAGTCCAAGAATAGATGATCATCTGCTATATCAGCCCCTTCAATGTCAAAGTCTTCTTGGTCTTGAGTAAATTGATCAGCATCCTCATCCGAAGTGGAGGGTCGTGTTAAGATGATCCGTGGTATCTTGAGAGAATAGAAAAGTACAAAGACTAAAATTAGATTTGTCATAACATAAGCATTTAAGGCCATATTGACTAATTAGTTATTCCATGACACCTTTACACACTGCTTAGTAAATATGTCCCTTCATTTAAGGCCTACTTAATTGAACAGTCTGTAAGGTATCTTCAGCCGCTGATATGATCCTTGATATGATCACTTGAACGAGCCATAAGCTGTCTTCAGACAACACAAGGGGTCCCATGTTAATGCTCAAAAATAGAAAAGGAGCATGCACAGCATAGAAGTCTGAATGATGTTGGATACATGCTGGGTGTAGCACAGTACACAGGCACTGCTTCTATCAATATAAAGATTACACGGAAAAGCTATGGCACACCAGACTTGATCCTTTTAATAAAAACATTTTATTATTAATTTTGTCAACGTTTCAGTGTTTTGACTCACACCTTTATCAGAACATACAGAACACGACATAGACAGTGATATAGTGTAGATATACACAAGATATAGTGTAGTGACAATAATATGTGGAGCTAATTAGGACAGACTAAGGTTAGGCTGACGATTTCAATAATATTGAGCCTATTATTGTTGCAAGAGAGAGGCAGTTTTCTACACAATTGTGTAGATGATTTCTTATTTAATCTCAAGTATTATTTATAATATAGCCTCATTATTATGTATCCTGTTTCCTTTGTGCGTATGGCTGACATGATGACCAGGAAGCTTAGAAGGTTGGGTTGTCTACTTAGAGCCTTAGTTACTTTGTATGATAATTTGTTACACTGCTCTTTCAGTGTTGATACAGTATTCTGTAGAATATATTTTTTGCTTATTCTCTAATCTTCTCTTATGTATTGTCAAGTGATTTCACATTGTAACCCTTTGTTGAATGTGTGGTTCTGTGCTTTCATTTGGTTTTCCATCATGTTCATTGTCTTGCTTCTTTTAAGTTATGTTTTTATTTTTATTATTTTTTTTGTTGCACTTTTTTTTGCATGGTCAGGTCTTGATAATTATATTAACTTTTCCTGAATGGGTGGGACTTGTGTTGAGTAATGGCATCAGCAGGGCCTCTGCTGGATGTTTTTTGGCAGGTGTTCAGTGCGATTGTCACAACTACAGTATAGTAGTACTTGTTGGTGTTCCCTTTTTCTCCGCCTGCACCCCTGCTGCTAAGTATATTTTCAACTGTTCATACCGGTTCTGTAGTGTGCACCCCGTATCGTGTGTGTGTGTGTGTGTGTGTGTGTGTGTGTGTGTGTGTCTTTCACCATTATCACTTAGCATACAGTGCTTCCACTGCAGCAACATGTCATTTCCCAGAATCCCTTGTTGCAGTGGAAGCACTGCATGCTACTTTAGGTGATAATGGTGAAAGACACACACACACACATTTATTTATAAAATATTTTACCAGGAAGTAATACATTGAGAGTTACCTCTCGTTTTCAAGTATGTCCTGGGCACAGAGTAAAACAAATAGTACATGGTTACAAGTACAGTTACATAAATGAACAGGGTATACATTATATACAAGACATTGCGTGCACAGTTAAAGAAAATATATATTATGAGCGTATGAAACAGTTACAGACCAGGTTAAAATGTGAGACAGCCTTAGATTTGAAAGAACTTAAACTGGTGGTGGATGTGAGAGTCTCTGGTAGGTTGTTCCAGTTTTGGGGTACACGGAAGGAGAAGGAGGAACGTCCGGATACTTTGTTGAGCCTTGGGACCATGAATAGTCTTTTGGAGTCTGATCTCAGGTGATAAGTGCTGCAAGTGGTAGGGGTGAGGAGCTTGTTCAGGTAGCTGGGTAGCTTGCCCATGAAGAATTTAAAGGCAAGACAGGAAAGGTGAACTTTGTGCCTAGACTCCAGTGTTGACCAATCTAGTTCTTTGAGCATTTCGCAGTGATGCGTGTTGTAGTTGCATTGGAGAACAAAACGACAAATTGAATTGTAGAGGGTGTCAAGTTTGCTAAGGTGGGTTATAGGAGCCGAGCCATATACTATGTCTCTATAGTCAATAATTGGCATTAGCATCTGCTGTGCGATACGCTTTCTGACCAGGAGACTTAGGGAGGATTTGTTCCTGTAAAGTACCCCTAGTTTGGCATAGGTCTTGGTTGTCAGGGTATCAATGTGCATCCCGAATGTTAAGTGGGAGTTAAGCCCAGGTATTTAAAACTAGTGACAGGTGTTAGGTTGGTGTTAGCATTGGTTCTAATCAGGAGCTCAGTCACTGGAAGCTTTACAAATTTAGTCTTGGTCCCAAATACCATTGTTACAGTCTTGTCAGTGTTTAAATACAGTTTGTTTTGGGAAATCCAGTTTTCGAGTCTCAAAAAGTCAGACTGAAGTATGTGTTGAAGGTCAGAGAGGCTATGACTGTGTGCATAAAGGATTGTGTCATCTGCATACATGTGTATTGAGGCTCCCTTACAAGCTGTGGGAAGATCATTAATGAACACTGAGAAGAGTAGGGGCCCCAGAACAGAGCCTTGCGGGACACCACAGGTGATATCCAGGGAGTTGGAGTTAGAGCCTGAGATGGACACATGTTGGGATCTTCCTGATAGGTAGGACTGAAACCAGTTTAAAGCATGTTTCCCTATTCCAGAGCTCTGGAGTTTGTTAAGCAGGATAGCATCATCGACTGTGTCAAAAGCCTTTGCAAAGTCTAGGAATACTGCACCAGTGAGTTGTCCCCGTTCCATTCCACACTGGATTTCATTGCAAACTTTTAGCAGGGTAGTTACGGTGGAGTGTTTGGGGCGAAATCCAGATTGGAATTGGCTAGGGAAATTTGTCTTGGTGTAGAAATCGCTTAATTGGGAGTGGACACATTTTTCCATGACTTTGGATAGAATTGGGAGAAGTGAGATTGGCCTGTAGTTTGAGACAGTGTTTTTGTCCCCACTTTTGAAGATTGGGACAACTCTGGCAGTTTTCCAGGTCTTAGGGATATGGCCTGCAGACAGGATAGAGTTGCCTATGGACGCAATTGGTTTGGCAATGGCTGGGGCACCAAGTCGTAGGAACCCAGATTGTAGTAAGTCGGGTCCACATTGGCTGCTTAGTTTTAGTTTGAGGAGCGTTTGTATAATCTCCTCTTCAGATACTGGGCCAAATTGAAAATTGTGGGCAGTGTTGGGACGGGGTGGGACTGTAGGGATACTCCCAGGATGAGATTCATGTTTGGGGTTTGTGCTGCGTTTCGCTAATAAGTTAGTGGCACACCCCACAAAGTAATCATTGAATGCATTTGCAATGTCAGTGGGGTTTGTCAGAGTAATATCCCCCTTAGTGATATTACTTGGTTGTTGATGGTTAGGAGGCTGGAATATATGGTTGATAACCTTCCAGAAGTTAGCTGGGTTTGATGTATTCTGGTGGAGATTGTCAGAGTAATATTGTGCTTTTGCGTGCCTTGTTTGCCTTGTGCACGTTCCGCAAGCATCTGTAGTGATTGAGATCCTTGGTAGTGCCAGTTACTTTGTAGCTTTTCCACAAGGCCTCCCTGAACTGGTAGAGTGCTATAAGGTCAGGTGTAACCCATGGAAGGTGGGCCCCCCGTACCCTTATTTTGCGTAGTGGAGCATGGGTATCGCAGAGTTTTAAGAACTCGGATTGGAAATAGTCGAGCGCTGAATCAGGGTCGGGAATTAAATCGATTCTGTGCCATGGGCACTTGGTAAGGTCATCCAGAAACTGTTGTGGGTTAAAGTTTTTAAATGTTCTAGTGAGGAGAACTTTAGGGCTTGAATTGGGCGGTTTAATTTTCCTTACACAGTACACTATTGCATGGTCACTGAAAATATCAGGGAGGATGCCAGAGGATTGGATTCTGCTGGGGTTTGAGGAGAGAATCCAGTCTAGCAAGGAATGGTTATGCGATTTCAGGTTTATCCGTGTGGGTTGGGAAATGAGTTGCGATAAGTTAAGTGACTTGAGGTGTATCTGGATTTTGTGGTTTTTAGGGTCAAGCCAATTGAAGTTGAAATCCCCAAGAACTAGCAGCTCACTCTTCTCATTCAGAGAGGAAATGTAGCCAAGAAATTGGGTGATATCAGTCAAGGATTGTAGAGGGGCGTTAGGGGGGCGGTAGATGCCAGCAAGCAAGATGGGCTTAGAAAAGGGGAGGCAGATTTTGCCAAATAGGATTTCAAAAGAGGGTGGGCTTGGTGGGCAATTTAACAGTGTAAATTGTAATGTGTCTGCAATATAAAATAACACCCCTCCTCCTCTCTTTGACCTATCTCTCCTAAAAATGGAGTATCCCTGAATGGCAATATTTGCATCAGGGGTTTTAGGGGATAGCCATGTTTCTGTAAGAACGATGGCTTTGGGTTTATGCATAAGGCACCATGCCCTTAGTTCGTCCAGTTTGGGCAGCAGGCTCCGGATGTTTATATGGGCGACAGATAGCCCTTTTTGGAATTTAAAGGTGGAATTCTCAGGGGCATGGGACAGAGCTGAAATGGGAGGACCTGGGTTAGGTTCATATCCAGTTACATGCCATATCATATCTTTGTTAAAAGGGGAATGGTTTTCTTCACTCCATTGCAGTGGACACTCATGACACTGTATTACAACCTTTTGAAGTAGCACAAATGTTACCCTAAGTCAAGTATATCCTCCTCCACCTACTGAAAAAAGCTAGACAAGCAGACCGAAAGTTTATAGCAGGAATCTGTAAGATTTACCAGCATTATTAATAACCTGTTTAAAGACCTTCATGAAGACCCCACGAGGATGGACCAGCAAGCCCTTTTGCTTTTCTAGCTGCTACAGCTTTTTCTACTCTGTCTTTTTGTGCCAGTTAGCAATGCGGGAGATGTGTGAAATTTTTGTACTCGAATGTCACAGTTTTTGTTTCTACGAAAAAGTCTACTCCAATCGAAAACTGCAACAAGTTAACTTAATGCTGAAACTCAATTGCATTGCATCTTGAACTAATTTAATTTACTTTTGCTTTCAAAATTCTTTTAAAAAGCTATAATTGTTCAATTTGCAAAACTGCTACTGTATTTCACCACTTTACAAAATCAAAATACAGTAGCGATTTTTGATCACAGTTTGGGCTGTACTGCTAGAACTTTTGTCACCAAAAGTGTGATCTAAATTTTCGTGGGTTTCACAAAAACAAATTGAAAACTCTGTAAGACTTTTTAGCACTGCTCTCAACACTGTTAGTGAGTGGCACGTGAGAAGCTGTTTCCCAAAAATCTGGAATAGTTGGTATTCATTATGTAGCCCCGGTCGCTTTTCAGCCTCAGAGACCCCCTTGCCTGCGCGCCTAGCGGTTGCGAGTGCCGCCGGAGGCAGCGACGGACCCGCCGGCACACCGAGAAGGTGGGGGCCGGAGCAGGGAGCGCTCCGAGGCTCTGCGGCACACCCGGCTAGCGGGGGCCGCCCTTGTGTCTGCTCGCGGTTGCGCAGTGTAGTCGCGCACGCACTGTACAGTGCCAGGAGTGCCAGCGGCAATGTTAAGGTTGGCGTGAGGTCGCACATGTGTAGAACCACCGCGGTAGCCATTACAGGATCGCGCAGGTGCAGTAAGGGTAGCGCACGCGGTCCCAATGCTAAAGAGGTCCTGAGTGGACTACAATTCCCAGCAGCCTCTGGGGATTGCCCTTTCACCCACATCACGTGCAGCCAGCCAGCAAATAGGGTTTTGCAGCTTCTCCTGTGGAGGATGGCTACAATGTTGCGGGGACCACGTTTGGCAGTTGAAGCTGGGAGCAGGAAGGGGGAGGCAGGGTGTAGGGATCAAGTGGCTCCTACACCAGGTAAGGTAGTTCCTCAGATCCCAGGCAGGCCCCAATCCCCACCAGGGTAGTGGGTAGGTACTGAGGGACGGCCCCTAGGTTAGGGACCCTGCCCTTGGGTGTGAGTGTGCAGTCTTGTCAGTGTCACGGCTGGCAGTGCTGTGAGCGCTGACAAGTAGGCACAGTGTGTGAGTGCAGTGGGTTGCTGCAGGTACCAGGTTGGTTGCAGTGGGTTGCTGCAGGTACCGGTTGAGTGCAGTGCGGTTGCTGCAGGTACCGGTTGAGTGCAGTGTGGTTGCTGCAGGTACTGTGTGAGTGCAGTGTGTTTGCTGCAGGTTTAGGTTGAGTTAGTCAGAGGGGATCCGGGAGGTGAAGGGAGAGGTAGTGTGGGTGCATGGGGTCAGTGACCCACCTGCATAGGACAGGCTACCCCGTAGGCCCCTAGGAGTGTTCCCTGAAGTCACCGAAGGTTGCTGTGCTGCAGGGACACCATAGTGGTAGCGAGCATCACCCTTACTGTGTAGACAGCTAGGGACAAAGGGACAAGCGTGCGGAGCAGGCTTGCTGGTGAGTCGTCTGGGACCAGACGACTGGACATTGAAACCCAGGAGGCAGATCGCTGATTCATCTGACCGTTTGCGAAGAGGTACCGGTCACCACCGTGACCGGAAGGTACTATAACAACAAGTGCACCAACACCGGTCAACAGGCGCTGATCCCGCCTCAGGCTAAACTCTTTAGGAACACAGAGCGAGTGGTTAAAGAACTGAGCCTGTACCAATAGTACTATACATGGACACGGTGTGTGGGGCACGCGGTGAGGGGACGGAGATGTTACTCCTGATGAGTGGGCAAACCACTAAGGTTATACGAGCGTTAGAGTATAAGTATATATGTTATGTGTTATTGCTACGTTGCATTATAGAGTGATAAGGTTACCGTGCATTATTATAGTAAAACCAGTTACAATCATAAGGTGTTGTATGTTTCTTGCCCAGGGGAATCTTACATCACGGGGATCCTGGGTAAGTGGAGGCGCTGCGCTATAAGTGTCACCCCAGGCTCCCAGCTAGCGGAGGCTCAGATCTCTTGGAGCCGCAGGTTGTATACAGTGATCAGTAGTCTCTTTGGGGAGCGTCAGAAAAAGGGCTACAATTAAATGAACCACAGCTCCCTTAATAAAAAAGAACGCAACGCAAAAGCAAATTAAAGAGGATTCTAATTCCAACAAGGATGAGGATGTTGATGATGATGACATGAACTATCAAGAAGATGACCAAGAAGATATCTAAATCCCAGAGTAGGCACTCCTTGTTGCTGGCAGTCACCAGTGGGGTTGAAAATCTGAAGTGTTGACATTTTTTATTTTAATTATTTTAGTTTCCTAATCATTTTTGTAAAGACTTGGGCTCAGATCTACATAAGACACCAGAGCAGAAACAGGTGCTGATTGCTTCCCTTTGCCTCCTCCAGAATGGATTCATGATTGGAACATATGCTCTTATGTCTGGGCAATGGTGAGTTATAGAGCAGAAGAAGGCAGAGTTCAGGATTCAGCCAATTGTGTTTGTGTATTTCTTTAATTGTTGTGTATTTTTCGGCTTGATGATTTTTTTTTGTAGATTGGCCATTGACTGCTATAGTGGCTTATCATGCCCATATTATATGGCTATGATGTACCACTGTGCCATTCAATGGAAAGAGGGTACAGTGGCTCTGGGGTGGGTGGTTAAGCCCCTCGGGTGGGTAGCGGGGGAGGGTGGGTTAACCCCCTAATTACTATAGAGGTTATTAACCACTAAGGTGATTAAGGGTTTAGGGTCCATTAGATTGTATTTTTTCTTGTATTCTTGCTGCCAATGGAGGTCATGGACCTGGAGTATGGTGATGAGGACCCCTTCATGATGGCAGGGGTAGTAGAAGTTGTATTTACTTTATTTATGCTGGCTGGCTAATGTTTGATTTTGAATGGGCAAATGAGCTATTATCCATATCTAGATAATAGTAATTTTGCTCATTACTGTACATTATATGTTGGGGGGATTGTTGGGGGGATTGTTGGGGGTAGAGGAGGTGGGTAGTAGGGTTGTTGTGTTTCTGAATGTTTATTGTGGGTAGCGAGGATGGGTGAAGTTGGCATTTGGCCCTTGGTGGGTGTTTATACCTACCGGGTGGGTAGCGGTAGGTGTTAACCCCTTCATTACCTTAGCGATATTAACCGCTAAGGTAATGAAGGGGTTAACTCATCCCACAACCTCCCCCACAAAGGGCCAAATACCACCTTCACCCACCCCCACTACCCACAATAAATATGGCACTGTTAGTTAATGCCTTAATTGCCTTAGCGGTTAGCCGCAAAGGTAATGAGGTTGCCTGAAAATGCATTCTTATTGCATTGGATTGATGCTGGGGTTCCTCAGAGCTGATATTAATGGGTATCAGCTCCGGAGACCCCCGGCAGCAATCTGATGTAGGAAAAATTCATTTGTTTTCTGACGGTGAAGGGGTAAACCGGGCTCATGAATAAAGGTCAAGCCCACCTGGTTACCCCTGACCCGTGTGTGGGGGTCCTAGAGTGTCAGCTCTGGGACCCCTATGTCAAAAATGCATTGCTGAGACTGTGTGCCACTTTTGCGACATTAAAGATTTATTTGTCTTTTGCCTTTACTGGGGAGCTGGGATCGGGAGATTTCTAGGCTGTAAGTTTCAGGGTGGGTTTGTCGGAGAAAGTCTTTACAGAATGTGTCTTTGTATTGGGTTCCAGAGTTATGGGATACCCCAAAAGTTGTATCCAGGTATTGGGTGAGATTCTTGGATGCAGCCAAGCACATTACTCCGCCAAACTCTGACTCTGAAAGCGTTATTGCGGCTCACTGTCAGGATCTCTGCTGCAGCATCATCCAGCCAAGGTAAATGGCCATGGAGGGGTTAAATTATATCTGCAGCTATACGCAGAGTCCCTAGTGTAGCGGGGTTCCCCATTATAGGACAGATACCCAGATACATACCCAGGTACACTGACCCTAGTGTAAGGGTTATGGGGATGCTCCAGCTAAGTTATAAAGCTGGGCATGATCAAAGTGTCTAAAAGTTTTTAAAGTTATTTTTTCTAATGTGTGCCTAGAATGAGGCGAGTGAATGTAGGGAATATATACGCTCACTCCATCCCTGACACCAGAATAGGAACTTATACCTTTAGCACACAGAAAACAGGACACAATATATTTTATTAAATGGTTATAGTTTAATGTGTATATGAACTGAGGGATTTCCATGTCATGGATTCAGGCCAGCCTCCATACTTGAAAGCCTCAGGGATACCAAGGTGCTAGAACAGGAAGGGTACTGTAGTTCTGCTTGAGTACCCACATCC
This sequence comes from Ascaphus truei, assembly GCF_040206685.1. Classification (NCBI taxonomy): domain Eukaryota; kingdom Metazoa; phylum Chordata; class Amphibia; order Anura; family Ascaphidae; genus Ascaphus; species Ascaphus truei. Next base: position 342,088,203 of record NC_134486.1, read on the forward strand.
TGGGCTAAAACAAGGCTATCCGGCAACCATTTACCAGAACCCAGAGTCTGTGGAGCCTGGGCAGGGGGTGGGCTCGGTATGCAAAGAGGCAGAGGTGCCAGGTTGGCGCATGCCCCTTTACAACCTGAGAAAAGGTGCCCTCCCGGCTTTACAATACCGTGAAATCGGTGACTGGCTGGCAGAAAATTCCCACGCTCTGATAGGCTGCCCAGGTTAGTGGTAGTAGCTTGAAGCCAATCAGGAGCACAGATTCCAAGCGCCAAACCAACATCAGCAAATTCAGAGATGCTCTGGACTGAATAGACGTGAGCCGGCTTCAATGATTTTGAACTCAGAAAAGTTTCTAAGTCCCGCTTTTGAGAACGTAGCAGTCGCATCTGGCATTGCATGCCGAAAACAGTTCCAGGACATTTGTGTGTAACTACCGGTCATTGGAAAATGCTCTAAAAAGGTAATCTTGGTGAATTTCATTCCAGAAACGGATTTATCTGTTAGCCCCGTTCCCAGTAAGTGTGTTAACCTTGTGAATTGTGTTATATTGTGTCTGTCTTTTCGTGAAATAAATTACCATTTATTTTACCATCTTGTTTTGCTCAATTAATGATCCCGGTTATAAAAATGTGTTAATAAACTTGGTCTCCCCCTCTCTTGCCGCCACCTCAGAAGCTTCTCACCAGCTTCACACCTCCTTTTTCTGGCGGGAGGAATTTGGGAGGAAATCGCCATTTTATAGCCTCGATTACCTAATCGAGGCTACTAGAATTGCACGGGTTTCAAAACCTGTCGATAAGGGGCTGATTGCGGCTCACTTGGCGATGTGTTTTGGACGACATAAAAAAATGGTGATTAATGCTTTTGCCGCCCACTTATCAAGGCTTTCTGAATTGTTGTAGGTATTTTTGGCCACTAACAGCTAAAAAGCCTCGATCCGTGGGTTATGAAGGCTACTAGCATAGGCTCCTTTATATTAATCATTTTACCATATACAGACATCTTTGCATCTCTCTACTGTGTATATATAGCTACTGACAATTTTCTTTAATGTCTTTCATTTTTCCCTCACACAGTATACAGTATTATTTTAAATATTCTCTCTTAATAGGTTTACTATTTAGCTTCAGGCCATTTTAAGTTATTATATTTGGTAAGTGAAAGATCTAAAAAAAAAACTCAATTTTTGTGAAACTGGAAAGCAGCAAAAAAGTAGATACAATGCAAAGAAAATATGCTAGAAATTGCTACTATCTGTGATTATAAATCATTTGAGCTGCAGCTAGTGATGAGAAAAAGGTTCAAATGACCTTATGTAGAATATTCCTTCATTAAATTAGAGCTACCTTTCCCACATAGATAGATACATATTTCACACTTCTCTACAAATATGTCAGGTTTATAGACACATCAAAACTGTATGTATTGCTTTTTTGTTACCCTACTAAAAGTATATATCATTTGCTTGTTTGATTCAATGTTACATTCTTATTTTACAGTATTATGTTAGTAAGCCAGTAAACCCAGAAAATGGAGAAGGAACATGATCCCAAGATAGCACCGCATGAATTCAAAATATTTTAAATAGGAGAAGTGCTTAACCCCATAGATTGTGGCCAGGGATAGATTTGCCATTATGCCCAGGCCACCGCGCGCCAAATACCACCTTCACCCACCCCCGCTACCCACAATAAACCTGGCACTAGTATTTAACCCCTTCGTTGCCTTAGCGTTAGCAGCTAAGGTAATGAAGCTGCCTGTAAATGTATTTTTTTTTACATACTGTAAGACTCCCGGCTTCAATCCGGTGCAGGAAAAAAAAATATTTTTTAATGGCCTACTCTCCAATCCCAACTCGCCACCCCAATGGATGAGATGAGATCTGTGATAAGTTCGATATTTCAGAGCCCCGATGAAATTATCGGGACTAATATGGTGGCCAGGTCCCCTGTGGCTCCCCAGTTCCCCGTTCCTCTTCCCCTTACCTTCACCAGTGAGAAGGCAGTTGCGGGGGGCAAGCGCATCTCCCAGTGGCATCGGAAGCAGGGCGCCGTCATCTTTGTTATGTCCGCGCGTGCACGGAGGCTCGTGCATGCGCAGAAGTGACGCGGCGGCCATTTTAGTGTAGGAGAACTGGCACAAGAGGCGCTCCGTAGTGCAGGGACCCCTAGAAGTCGCGCATGCATTCTTTGACTACCTGTCAGATAATCAATTAGACTTGAAGTTCACACATAATTATCATATCAATAACATATAATTTTTGGATCTTAAACTATATGTGGACAATTCCAAATGCATCCAATCAGATATATTTCATAAAGAGAATGCTAGGAACACACTATTACATGCTGACAGCTGTCATTCCCGCCCCCTGATCAGAGGTATCCCACGGGGGCAGTTCCTATGTTTACGTCGGAACTGTTCCTCCGTGGAGGACTTTGTTCAGAGGGCAGAGGAAATGAAAGATAGATTCTTGGCCAGGGGCTATCAGCAGGAAGATCTCAATAGAACTTTTGAAATAGCCCTTGATACTAATAGAGATTCTCTAATTTCTATGACCCCAACTAAATCTAGACAAGTTGATAGATCAGATGTTCCTTTCTTTATCACAGGTTATAGCGACCAAGCCCCTGCTATCAAATCTATCATTAACAAACATTGGGGTACCTTGACACTAGATCCCATGTTATCTAAAATCGTTAGTACAGGTCCACAAATTGTGTTCCGCAAGGCTCCGAAATTGGGTAACAAACTGTCACCTAGTGTGCTTAAACCCATTCAGTCCGCTAGGATGTTCTTTCCCAAATTAATTGGTTCATATAAATGTGGGAGATGTAAAGTCTGTCCAAGCATGTTGCAAGCTACCCATTTCTCCAATTCAGGTGGGACATGTAGATTTAAGATACAGTCTTTCATCTCATGTCGATCTGACTATGTGATCTACCTATTGACTTGCCGTTGTACTAAACAGTACGTCGGCCTAACAAGTCGTATGCTTAAGATTAGGATCTTAGAGCATCTTAGATTGATCCGTAATCATGACATGTTACATCCTGTGTCCAGACATCTTAATTCATGTCCATTGGGCTGTGCAGGGTCATTGCAGTGTGTGGCAATAGAACAAATTGCTTTACCCTTACGGGGTGGAGATAGGATTAAAATCCTCCACCAAAGAGAAGCACACTGGATTTTTACTCGTAATACGTTGCAGCCCAATGGACTGAATGTTGATTGGGATCTAAGATTTTTTTTATGATTGCATTTTTCTAAAGTTTATTTATATATTGTATTTTTATACATATTATACTGTTTATTATGTTATGAATACTTCTTCTCTCTTTGGCCCCTTTTCATTCTTCAGTTCCTTTCCCCCCCCCTTCCTTTCCCTTCTCTTCCTCCCCCCCTTCTCTCCCTTCTCCCCTCTCCCCCTTCCCTCCCCCTCCCCCTTCTTCTTGTTTCTTTTCTTTTCAATTGGGATCTGTGACTCATTATTTATTTATTTATAAAATATTTTACCAGGAAGTAATACATTGAGAGTTACCGCTCGTTTTCAAGTATGTCCTGGGCACAGAGTAAAACAAAATACATGGTTACAAATACAGTTACATAAATGAACAAGGTATACATTATATACAAGACATTGCATGCACAGTTAAAGAAAATATATATTATGAGCGTATGAAACAGTTACAGACCAGATTAAAGTGTGAGACAGCCTTAGATTTGAAAGAACTTAAGCTGGTGGTGGATATGAGAGTCTCTGGTAGGTTGTTCCAGTTTTGGGGTGCACGGAAGGAGAAGGAGGAACGTCCGGATACTTTGTTGAGTCTTGGGACCATGAATAGTCTTTTGGAGTCTGATCTCAGGTGATAGGTACTGCATGTGGTAGGGGTGAGGAGCTTGTTGAGGTAGCTGGGTAGCTTGCCCAGAAAGTATTTGAGGGTGAGACAGGAAAGGTGAACTTTGCGCCTAGACTCTAGTGATGACCAATCTAGTTCTTTGAGCATTTCGCAGTGATATGTGTTGTAGTTGCATTGGAGAACAAAACGACAAATTGAATTGTAGAGGGTGTCAAGTTTGCTAAGGTGGGTTTGAGGAGCCGAGCCATATACTATGTCTCCATAGTCAATAATTGGCATTAGCATCTGCTGTGCAATACGCTTTCTGACCAGGAGACTTAGGGAGGATTTGTTCCTGTAAAGTACCCCTAGTTTGGCATAGGTCTTGGTTGTCAGGGTATCAATGTGCATCCCGAATGTTAAGTGGGAGTCAACCATAAGCCCAGGTATTTAAAACTAGTGACAGGTGTTAGGGTGGTTTTAGCATTGGTTCTAATCAGGAGCTCAGTCACTGGAAGCTTTACAAATTTAGTCTTGGTCCCAAATACCATTGTTACAGTCTTGTCAGTGTTTAAAAACAGTTTGTTTTGGGAAATCCAGTTTTCGAGTCTCAAAAAGTCAGACTGAAGTTTGTGTTGAAGGTCAGAGAGACTATGGCTGTGTGCATACAGGATTGTGTCATCTGCATACATGTGTATTGAGGCTTCCTTACAAGCTGTGGGAAGATCATTAATGAACACTGAGAAGAGTAGGGGCCCCAGAACAGAGCCTTGCGGGACACCACAGGTGATATCCAGGGGGTTGGAGTTAGAGCCTGAGATGGACACATGTTGGGATCTTCCTGATAGGTAGGACTGAAACCAGTTTAAAGCATGTTTGCCTATTCCAGAGCTCTGGAGTTTGTTAAGCAGGATAACATGATCAACTGTGTCAAAAGCCTTTGCAAAATCTAGGAATACTGCACCAGTGAGTTGTCCCCGTTCCATTCCACACTGGATTTCATTGCAAACTTTTAGCAGGGTAGTTACGGTGGAGTGTTTGGGACGAAACCCAGACTGGAATTGGCTAGGGAAATTTGTCTTGGTGTAGAAATCGCTTAATTGAATTAATCGACCTTTCTAGTGGTCCCCTCATACTCTCCGTGTCTTACCTCCAGCTCTCACACTTTCCAAGTGTGTTTAATCATTCAGCGCCAGCCAGAGCGCATGACAGTTACACATTTCTGTGTGTCTGTGTGTCTGTAAATTTTAATCCGGGTGCAGGGGGACCTCTCTCCTGGACCTCTATTTGCAACCTGCAAATACCCAGCAGCAGTGTAACCTCCTTGGTTTGTGTGTGTGTGTGGGGGGGGAATTCCATTTGGTGTGTGCTGCAGGGGTGGGTGCTATGTTTTGTGTGTGCTGCAGGGGGGTACCATGTTGTGTGTGTGCCGTGCAGGGGGGTGCCATGTTTTTTGTGTGTCTGTGCTGTACAGGGGGGGTGCCGTGTGTGTTTGTGTGTGTGTTTGTGCTGCTCAGGGGTGGTGCCATGTTGTGTGTGTGCTGCACAGGAGGGGGGCAATTTGTGTGTGCTGCACAGGGGGGGAATGTGTGTGCTGAGGCGGGGGTTACATTTTGTATGTGCTGCAGGAGGGGGGTCAATTTAGTGTGTGCCGAAGGGGTTGCTATTTTGTGTGTGCTGCGGGAGGCTGATGAATTAAATTTGGTGTATTGAGGTGAGAACGGTTTTAGGTGTATTGAGGGGAGGCGGTATTATGTGTTTTGAGGGGAGGGCGGTATTATGTGTGTTGGGGGAGGTTTTTTATGTGTATTGAGGAGAGGGCGGTATTATGTGTGTTGAGGGGAGGGCGGTATTATGGATGTTGGAGCAGGGGGTTTCATTACTTCCACCATCATTGTTATTACACTCTGAGCATTTATGTAGCATTTAGTCACTCTCCAGGATTTTGCATCTAGCTACTTGTATCTGTTTGAGTGTTTCCACTTGGTTACTATCATGTAGCATTTTAGGAGTTCAATTCACTCACTGCTGTTCTTCTATTCACCCTTAGCTTATTTGTAGCTATACTAGTGCAGTGTAATTTGACACCACAGTTAGCTTGCTTTGGGTATAGGACCAAGACTTTATTGCAAGTCTGAGATTTAATTATACTGCAGGTCTCTTGCATATTTTTGACTCTTTAATGTCTCAGTCTTATGTACTGTAGGCATTTGTTTTACATGACATGCAGCTATTTTGCTTGTTTCACATGTTTCATTCTTTTGCTGCCCATTATTCTTATTACTAGCTGTGCCTGCAGCTGGGTGGAAGTGTTTTGATACTTGATACTACTGTGCAGTCTACTTTTTGATGGTACTTAGTTCAGCTATATTGTGGGCAGATATCAGACTCACATTTACATGTCACTATTCTACTTACCCACATATATTTTGTTTGTACCATCAGGTCTATATTGTGCCAGAGATGGTCCACTAAATGTTTTTTAGTGTTTTTATATATTTTTGTCAGTATTTTTCCTCGTCCATTGTTTATCCAATAACTTAATAATTTTGTACCCACTTTAAAGAGTGCAACAGATTGGAGTTTCTGTAGGTCTTGTCTTGTGGGACCTACTAGCTTTCCTCATGTGTTTATACAAGCTACCCATCTATCTGAACAGGCTCCTCATCTCTACCACATGCAGCACTTATCATCTGAGATCTGACTCCAAAAAACTGCTCATGGTCCCAAAGTTCAACAAAGTATCCGGCCGCTCCTCCTTCTCTTATCGTGCACCCCAAAACTGGAACAATCTACCAGAGTTTCTCACTGTCGTCATCAGTCCAAGTTCTTTCAAAACTAAAGCTGTCACATTTGAATCTGGTCTGTAACTGTTACATACGCCTATAACATATATTATCTCATACTGTGCATGCAATGTCTTGTATATAATGTATAACCCTGCTCACTTAATGTAACTATGTATTTGTAACCATGTATTTGTCATCATAACTCTGTGCCCAGTACATACTTAAAAACGAGAGGTAACTCTCAATGTAATACTTCCTGGTAAAACATTTTATAAATAACATAAATAAATGGCGGTATTATGTCTTTTGAGGGGAGGGCAAGACAAAAAAATTTAGGGGCGGCAAAAAGGAATGGACCTAAGGGCACCAAAATTGTAGATCCGCAACTGTGTCGCCGCACTCACAACAATACATAGAATCAGTCAAAGAAAAGGCAACCACAATTGGTAAGAGAGCAGGAATTGTTCTATTTTACCATATAGAAAGTGCAGCACGCAATCCCATGTCCAGCGTCTCACTCACAGTACAGTACTTTCCCCAGATTTATATGAAACGGTACCCAGAGCTTTAGTGATGCTTAAAAGTTACGTTTATTCTGAGAAGGAACATACCACACAGTTCCTTTCTGAATAAAGGGAACTTTTTTTGCCAGTAAACCTCACATTTGTCCTCATCACTTGTGAATGTTAATGGAAACTTTAAATGTCTTTACATATCTCAACTTGGTCCAGCGTTTTTCGGTTATGAAACCTTTGCAATATGCAGTTTACGCAACACGTAATCTACTGGAGAAAAACACTAACATTCTTGCCTACACTTCTAAAGTACATTGTCACAGTTCTTGTCATTGTGACTGCCTGTCATCTCCTTTGTTAGTGCAATTAGCACAGTTGAATCCAAGTTTAGCTTTTATGTTGTGCTCTTTATTTGCCTTTTATCTATTTTCTCTCAGGTTGAATGGGTTGCATTGTTTCTCATTCACTCAATTCATTCCTATTCCCAAGGACCTTCTATGGCCACACAATTTTTTAATGTTCATTCTGTCAGAGAGTATTTACAATGGTCGCTTCAATTCAGCTAATAATTGGATCACACTGGCCCCTAGTGGCATCTATATTTTGCAGCAGATAAAGGCAGGTAAGACTTTATGTGTGTACCTATTATATAATGGAATAACTTTATACAACTGAGAATACACTTGCACTTTTACCATACAAGCAATCAGTTTCTGTTTTTACGTGAAATTAAATGTTGATGTTCAGGATATGCCCAGACACTTGAAACGAGGGGCACTTTATGGTTAAGTACACTAGACCCACAGAATGTTGTTATAAAGTTTATTTTTAGTAGAAAAGCAAACTTTTTTTCTACACTACAAACCATGTTAACTAAAATGGTCTAGTATTCTAACTCTTCAAGAAGGTAGTTTACAGAAATGCTCGCCTGCTGCGCTCAGAATATGTCAGGACTGCTCTATTTTCAATTAAATGGTTGCCTGTTATTTTTGTTTACGCACATAAAATTAGCTGCTGTAGGACGTACACTAATTCAATGCAAAATTGGATAAGATTTATCAATTGAAGGAGCAAAATAAAACAAAGTTTACATTAAAAAAAACATGCTTTGCAAAATGATACGGTGGATAATACTGAAAGGTTAATTAAAGGTAATGAATAAAGTTGTGCAAACATCTTCAAATGTATTTCTCAAAGCTGGTAGCCGTTTTTGCTTCAATTAAAGTGAAAACAAAAATACACCTACATTAGGTGCAACATTTTTGCCAAATGACCACCACATGTTTTTATTTTTGCCAGAATTTTGAGAAAATAGCAATACGCAGACCACATGCAGACCACACGCAGACCACACACTGACCATGTGACCTGATCTGCTTCGGTATTGGAATTCACAATAAGCATTGCCTTTTTGAAAAATATATATTTTAGTATATTTTGTACTATGTACAGAAAAAAACAACAAACGCCAAGAAAGAAAACAGGTACTAAGGCAGCACTTGCAGTGGAATATATCAAAAATAAAATTGTTGTAGCACATCATACAATTTGAAACGTGCTGTAATTAATCCTCTGGATATAGTGATAGATAAAATTAGGAAATGCAGTAGTTCCTTTTCTGTAACATGACTTACAATAAAGCGTCTCAAATATAGCAAGTGGTGTGGTGGATATTACTTAATAATTGATGATGAGAGAAAATGCCTCAAATGTAAATATTGGTAAAACTATTTATGAAGGAAATGGTGGTGTTCATGGCGAGACCTAAAGGGTTTAATTAGTTTGTCAATGAATAAGTCTTTGATTTTGCAGACACAGTACTGGCTTGTTGCCAGTGATTATAAGTCCCTTTCTGGAGTCCCGGTATAAAGTTTGGTTTACCAAATGTCATGGTTAATGAGGAGGGAATCGATCAAAAATTGGTAGTTGAGTAAGATGAGTCCAAAATACCCAAATAATATGCAATTATTGGGTGAGAGAATATTTTTTGTGGTCTGCCTTTTTTTTTTTTGGAATCCATAAGAGATTGCAAACATATCTTTTTGGACTCTTTTCTCGCTATATCAACTCAGGGTCTTGGTCGTTTTGGGAGTGACCAGTATATAGTATCATGTGGCTTAGACTAGCCACTTTATAATATAAGTAGGTAAGGCTCTGCTGACCCACCTTGGAGGGAAGATCTGTACAAACCAAGTGCTTAATTCTGGGTATTTGTCAGTTCCAGATAAAGTTAGAAATAGATTTTTCAAAATATTTAATATAAGGATATCAATTGGAAGAACATGGAAAAAGTACAATACAATACAAGTACAAAATATGCAGAAGTACAGTATATTTATTTTAAGAGCTACAATACTTTCAGACCAGGATAGTGCAATTTTACCATAATTGCAACCCTTTTTAAGATGGTGAAAAAGCATGTATTGGAAAAAATAAACAACTAGATATTTGAAGCTTTTTCCTTGCAAATAATTGTATACCAATATTTCAAAAGATCTAATAGACCTCCGAATATATATATATATATATATATATATATACACATACATACATACATACATACATACATACATACATACATACATACATACATACATACATATATATATATATATATATATATATATATATATATATATATATATATACTTATATATATATATATATATATATATATATATATATACTAAGTCCTGCAGATTTTGATCCGTTAATTGTTATTTTGGTATAATTGTGATTTTATTCAATGTTATTAAAGTCGTATCACGCCTTATATTGAAAATGATTGAGATATATAGCTGGAGGTTTTAACCATTGCAGATGGAGCTGAATACAACAGTTTAATGATACTGATCAATTGGAGTCCCCAGCCCACTCTGTTAAGCACCTGCCACAGGAAGATCAGCTGATGCAGTCAAAGGTCTTCTTTGCGTCCAGGACCAGCAAAGTCGAAGGCGTTGATGAGGTATAACAGTGGTATATGAGATTAGTAACTCTACGAATGTTATCATAGGTTTGCCTTCCAGGGACCTGGTCCAAATGAATCAGTAGTTATTAAGTCTGGTGGCCAGATGTTAGCTAAAATCTTACAATCTGTTAATAGGAGAAAATATCCTATCGCTACACCACACTATGGGGTCTTTACCCTTTTTGGGGACAACAGTAATTAAGACAAATTGCATCTCTTCTGGAACATGTGAGCCATCAAGAACATCATTAAATAACTTAATCAGATGAGGGACAAGGAGAGGTGCAAATTATTTATAATAAAAGTTTGTGGTCCAAGCTCCTGGATTGTTTGCAAAACCTCATCTGAAGTGGTGGAGAGTCCCAGTTTCTCCGTGGCCTCAATATCCAAGCCAGGCAAATTATAGTCTGAAAGGTTTGAAAATCAATACTATATCACAAGTTAAGGATCAATATTCAAATCTACTTGGTTATATAAAGGAGTGTAATGATATACAAACTCTGTATTAATATTGACAGGGTCAACTTTAAGTTAAACAGATTTATTTTTGATATTTACATTGGTTATCTTGTTTCATAATTTATTATCAAGAAGTCTGCTTTATTTGCTTTGTCATGTAATACCTGTATAGTCTCATAGCTTTTCTGTGTTTGCTATATATTCAGCCCTCAATTTACAGTACCTTAGGTGTATTTGTATGGATGTATTGTTTAGACAGTAAAGGTTTTCTTGTTGTGTTTGCTTCTCGTATGAAGCTATTCTAATACCTTTTCCTCTGATGACTGCTTTGTATGCAAACCGTGAAGAAGTTGGGGAAATCTCATCAGAGGAATTTATATCAAAGTGAGAGTAACCACAGCATTTAAGATATCTTGTCCAATGTCAGGATAATGATACTTGGTCAGTGAGGCTCCATCTAGCTTCAGTCTTTTCTTGTTTTAATGCTTTAATAGTTAAAGTTCCTGGGGCATGCTCATGTTATAATATAAATGTCAGCTTTTTCTTAATATTAAGTAGGTCTGCTTGAATAAAAATATACAGTAGTTGATTTTTGGGTAACATTGATGTGGAGATAAATGTACTGCAAAGTATGTCTTCTAAAATGAGATTCATGGTAAGGAGAACGGGAGATGACTCCCATGTGTGTGCTTGAATAGTATACAGATTGCGTGGATATAGTGATGGTATACTGACATGGTTGGCTGCACCTGGCTGGTGGGAGGAACTATATATAGAAACACATTCTCCCGCACCAAATCACTCTTTGATAAAGCGCCTAACGAGGCGGGTAAATGCGTCAGAGCATTTTTGTGCTACTGTCCTTTAAAAATTTGGCAACAGTATTATGCCTAAATTAAGAAATGTCATCTTATACCTACTGACAGCCTCATTTCTACACCAATGGTGCCCATTCTTTTTCTTTTTTTCACCTAAAATGAGATTCAGTCATCTCAAAGAACCAAGAGACTGATTAATAAATGCTCTATATATGGTCATTGGTAGTATATCAGGGTCTGGGCTGGTGTGACACGAGTAGGCGATTGAAACAAATCTAAATTGACTGTGCAAAATAAGTGAAAAACCCACAGTGTATTAATATATACAGTAATAAACAGGTAAGTGAATATGCGTGTCTTATAGTAAATCCCATGTAGAGCCCTCACAGACCACATTATACTGTCAGTGGCTTTAATAGCAAATAAGCCCCATTGGGCTTTTGGAACCCTGATGGAAAGAGGCAGTGAAGAAGAGGAGACACTAGAGAAGGAAACACTGAAAGAGCACTTGAATAGTTAAGACTTGAACCAGGAGAGGGCTGCATCACAGAAGCCAATAGATTTAGTTTAGGGTGTGCAGGAGAAGGGGGTGATCAACAATTTTTAAGGCAGTAGAGAGATTCAGGATAATTAGTAAGGAGAAATTACCCTTAGACTTAGCTGTGAGTAGATAATTGGTCAGTTTGTTTTTTTAGTGCTGTCTCAGTGGAGTGTAGAGGGCGGAAACCAGATGGAAAGAGTCAAGCAGAGAGTTGGAGGAAAGGAAGTGAGTCAAGCGGTTGTATACAAGTCGCTCAAGTAGCTTGGAGGCAAAAGGGTAGATAGGGTGGTAGTTAGACATAGAGGCTGAATTTAGAGAGTGTTTCTTTAGAATGGGCAGAATGAGTGCATGTTTGAAGGAAGATAGGAATGTACCAGAAATGAGGAGAGGTTAAAAAGGTTAGTTAGGGTAGGGATTAGTGTACCAGACAGTTAGTGGAGGAGATGTGAGGGAATAGAATTAAGGGGCAGGTTGTAGGGTGGGATTATGACAGGAGCACAGAGACCTCCTCTTCCGTCACCGGAGCAAATGAGATGAGGGTCGATTTTGGTGTGCTTAGGGAGGTACCATGTGGAGCATGACCTGAAGAGATGTCATGTCTGATGGATTCAATCTTATCTGGGAAGTAATTGGTAAGGTCTTGGGCCATAAGGGCAGAAGGGGTGAAGGTGCAGTTGGGTAGAGAAGGGAGTTAAAAGTAGCAAATAGGCATTGCGGATTAGAGGACTGAATTCGTTTTAGAGAAGAAAAGTAGGTTTGCTGTGTAAGAGAAAGGGCAGTGTTATAGGAGGAGGAGAAAATGAATTTATAGTGAAAGAAATTGGCTTCAGAGTGTGATTTCCTCCAGTAACGTTCATGAGCCTTTTTGGAGGTAGCGAGTAAAGCGTGTGTGCCATGGTTGTGACTTAAGTCGTTGGGGGTAACATGTGGTGGCAGAAGTTGAGTTGTCTAAGGCGGATGAAAGTGTACTGTTGTATATAGAGGCTACCAGGTCTGTGCAGGAAAGGTTACAAATGGGAGAGAGGACTGGTTGTTAAGATGGTGGAGCAGCTGAAATAGTATTGCGATTGTCAATAGATAACAAATGTGATAGGAGGTTTCCACTTCTAAATTCAAGAACCAAACCAATAGATTATCTGGTATTAGAATGATCACAATTAGATAAGTGATAGTAAAGTGAGGAAGTTAGAACAACATAGAAGTGGAAATCTCCCATGAAGTAAAAGGTACAGTACATATAAATTAAAACAAAACATAAATCAGAACTGTCATTTATTACACTGCATTAAGCAATACTTTGGTTTGCTATAGCAGACATGTTATAGGCAGGATGCATCAATTATTCTGCTATCATCTCTGTAGCACTATACTTTCATTGTCTTTTTTTATTGAAAATCATTTCTTTCTTTTGGTGAAACTATTTTTTTTTTTTTTAAGTTCCAGAATTTGTTATTTTAAATGGTAAAGTGTTATTATATAAATAATTTTTATTGATGCACTTTTAAAATAGTAGCCAGTGTGCAATCAGAGAGAATTAGTAGGAATCTTGTTGCTGGCATATACTGAACTCACATAGATCTACATCATATACATACCGCACTACATTTTTTAAATGATGTAAGCTTAACAAAAAAAGGTGTTAAATATGATGAATAATTTTTTTAATATACCGGTAATAAATACTGGAGTCCTGAAAATGAACACATCTTAACCACATCATCCAAAAATAGCACTTTTGCAAATTCATGGATTAAATTAAAAAAATATGCTTTTTGTTCAAATATACTTGGTCTTAAAAACATATTTAAATGATCACTCTTCTTATCCCCATGACAGCCATCCTGCTTTTCATCTATGACTCATACTATCCTAACTCTTATTTTTTCCCCATAAATTGTGAGTTACTGTATGAGTGCTAAAGCATCTAGAAACAGAAAAACAGCTTTGAGAATAAACTCTAAGTGAAAGCTACTTATATTTATTAACAGTAATAAGCATTTGTAGAGTTGGGTGGTAGGCAGACAAAAAATGAAGATCAATCCCCAATCGCTAGCAGAATGCCTACCAAACTTTCTAAATGAATTGGGACCCCCTGTCTGAGACAATCTGTAAAGGCAGTCCATGCAGACAAAATACCTCCTTGGTGATGATGTCTGCCAGTTCAGAAGAGGAGGGAAGCTTTTTAAGGGGTAGGAAATGAGCCTGTTTCGTGATACGGTCAACGTCTAGTGACGTTATTACATTAACGGTCACGTGGGACGCGATGGAACATACACGCAGCTCCTTCTATTGATATACACTGAAGAACGCTGCATAAACAGGACTCCTACCATATTGCTGTTCCTGCAGCATCATATACCAGGTTGTATATTTCCTCCTTCATTGCAGGCTACCTACATCTTATACAGCCGGTTAAACCCATTAACATCTATGTGTTAACACTGTGCATATATGTTTAGCTAACTAAACACCTAGCCTACTGTATCCACTTTATACCATCATGATAGTGGTTACTATTTCAGGTGTGACATATTAATGTTTTTCTTGGGTATGCTTTATTTTTAGCACTATCCTGTGTTTTAATGCTGCTACTCTGCATTATGTTATAGGGAGGTTATTTAGCTGTGTTAGTATACTTTGGACCCTGTCTCCATATATTTCTATGGGGCTATGAGTATAGGTTCAAACTAGCACCTATATTCACCATATATTTTCCGTCTCGCCCACTAGGGGATCTTTTTAACCACATCATCCAAAAATAGCACTTTTGCAAATTCATGGATTAAATAAAAAAAATATGCTTTTAGTTCAAATATACTTGGTCTTAAAAACATATTTAAATGTATCACTCTTCTTATCCCCATGACAGCCTTCCTGCTTTTTATCTATGACTCATACAATCCTAACTCTTATTTTTTTTCATAAATTTTAAGTTACTGTAGGAGTGCTAAAGCTTCTATAAACAGAAAAACAGCTTTGTGAGTAAACTCTAAGTGAAAGCTACTTATATTTATTAACAGTAATAAGCAGTTGTAGAGATGAGTTTCAGCGCTGAGGAAAAAATATTGATGTGACCTCTTGTGGTAATATGTTAGTTGGGTATGTTACCCAAGAGATTTTTGAATGATAAACAAGGAAAGAATGCATTGAAAATTTGTGTTTATGTCTTTAAAATGCATTTTTTACATCTTCTGGTCAATTTTATGTTTTCACAAAAAAATTCACTAAAGCATCGAAAAAGTGCCAATTTTGTGAAAACACCAGTGTAGAACATTTTTGTGAAACCAAAAGTATATAAACGGTCATGAGATCAAAATACATTTGCTTGAGTGTTTGGCATGGTGAGTGAGCAGAAACAGGAGGGTGTTAGTGGAGAGAATTATAGAGTGAAACTAAAATAACAAAGATTTTATTGTTAGTTATATAGTTCCAATTAATTATAGTTATACGGTTATTGTAATATTACAGTTATAGTTGATAATAGTTATAGTTCTATAGTTCTAGTTATATAGTTATAATGAGTTAGTTACAGTATAGTTTATCGATAGTTATTTATAGTTCTAACTCTCCTTGCCGAGCTCTTAAGGAGTTTATGTCACTATTTGATATTTTCCTATGTAAATGGCTATGATTAGTGTTTCATACTTTTGAAGGGTCCTTGCAGGCTGGCTGTAGATATGCAGATGTTAGAATGAAGAGCACCAGGAACTTTTATAGCACAATCAAAGAGCTTTATTCATATCTGTTGATAATGCTCCATATACAGATGCAGCAAGACTTATCGTCCTCAGTGCCGTGATTTTCACTGTGCCGGTGCGGCTGCAGTGCGACAGCATTGTGGATACAGATCTCGTGGCCCTGAGGACAGTAACTTGCCTGGAAGGATTAGCACTGTGGGGTTCCATGCTTCTGCAAGTTCTGTGCCATGGTATAAGCCACTGGGACACCTATTGCTGGAGAATGAAGGAGAAGGGTACGGGGATGGTAATCCCATGCTGCGAAAAATGGGGAACAGCCCATGGAGTGATGAGATAGACTGTTGCGGGCAAACTCTGCCAGTGGTTGGAGCTATGCCCAATCATTTTGATGTTCATTAATATAGCATCTGAGGTATTGCTCCAAGGATTGGTTGGTGCGCTCAGTTTACCCATTGGATTGTGGGTGGTAGGCAGATGAAAAATGAAGATCAATCCCCAATCGCTTGCAGAATGCCTACCAAACTTTCAAAATGAATTGCGACCCCCTGTCTGAGACAATCTGTAAAAGCAGTCCATGCAGACAAAATACCTCCTTGGTGATGATGTCTGCCAGTTCAGAAGAGGAGGAAAGCTTTTTCAGGGGTAGGAAATGAGCCTGTTTCGTGATACGGTCAACAATAATAAGAATGGTTGTCATACCATGAGCGGGGCAAGTTCCACATTAAAGTTCATGGATAGGTGCATCCAAGGACTGGAGGATATCGGCAGTGGCTGCAGAAGCCCACAGGGCAGTGTTCGGGTAAACTTAGTTCGGGCACATACACTGGAGACCACGATAAAGTCCTGTACCTGTCTTTAATTCTGGCCACCAAAAAGTCCTCTCAAGAATTTCGCATGTTTTCTGAACCCCTGGGTGGCCTGCAAGTTTGTATTTGTGTCCCCAATGTAGGACCTCCTGCCGAAAAGAAGGGGGAACCAAACATTTTTTATGGGGGAATGGTTATTCCAGCGGGCACCTTGTTCTGAGCTTTCTGAATACGATGAAGAATTGTAATTGCTGACACAATTCTGGATGCGGGAATGATGAGACCCTTGTCCGTAGAATCGGTGTCATCCATGGAGAACTGGCGTGATAGAGGATCCGCCTTTACATTCTTGTAACCCAGCGGTAGGAGATTATGTAATTGAAGCAGCTAAAAAAAGTGCCCATCTAGCCTGACAGGTGTTTATCGTGCGTGCCCCCTCGAGGTATTCTAAGTTCTTATGGTCTGTAAGGATCGTGTCTAGTACAGCGATTCCCTCAAGAAGGTGTCTCCATTCCTTCAGAGCCATATTTACGGCTAGGAGTTCACGATTGCCCACATCGTAGTTGTGTTCCGCAGGAGAAAACTTATTTGAGAAAAAGGAACACCGATGTCACAGACCCTGAAACTCACTTCTCTGTGACAACTGCACCTGCTCGAACGTCAGAGGCATCCACTTTCATGATGAAAGGATGGGGAAGATCGGGGTGTTTCAGGATGGGTACCGAGGAAAAGATCTTCTTATGCTTTAGAAAAGCCGCCTGAGCCTGAGGAGACAAGTTCTTGTCATCTGCCTGTTTTTTTGTCATGGCAGTGATTTGGAGCTCCTGTATAATTTGCGAAGCCCAGTAATCTCTGAATGGTTTTAAACCCCTTAAGTACTGGCCAGTCCAGAACGGCAGCAACCTTGGCAGGATCAATTTCTAAGCACTAGGCAGAGATGATTTATCCGAGAAAAGAAAGGCGGGATTTCTCAAACTCGCACTTCTCAAATTTAGCGAAGAGGTTTTTATCCAGGAGATACTTAAGTACCGCCCTCACCTGCTAATGATGTTACATAGTAGATGAGGTTGAAAAAAGACATGCGTTCATCAAGTTCAACCTATGCTACATTTAGACAACAGATACCTTTTCCTATATATACATATATATATATATATATATATATATATATATATATATATATATATATATATATATATATACTTATTGATCCAGAGGAAGGCAAACAAAAAACCCCGGTGACATCATTGGATGATATATCTCACATAACGAGAAAAATTAATTATTTCCTGGCTCCAAGAATTGGCAATCGGATTACTTCCTGGATCAACATCCTTCCCATGTTTACTTATTTGGTATATCCATGTATACCTTTCCTTTCCAAAAATATGTCCAACCTTTTTTTTTTTAACAAATCTATTGTATCTGCCATCACAGTCTCCATGGGTAATGAATTCCACATTTTAACTGCCTTACTGTAAAGAACCCTATCCTTTGTTGCTGGTGAAATTTCCTTTCCTCCAACCTTAAGGGATGGCCCGAGTCCTTTGTACTGCCCGTGGGATGAATAGTTCTTTTGAAAGCTCCTTGTATTGTCCCCGAATATATTTGTATATAGTTATCATATCCCCTCTTAGATGCCTCTTTTCTAATGTAAATAAATTTACTTTTGCGAGCCTCTCCTCATAAGTTAGATTGTCCATCCCCTTATTAATTTGGTGGCTCTTCTCTGCACTCTTTCTGGTTCCATTATGTATTTTCTAAGGGGTGGTGTAGCTACTGCATGACTATGGGCACTATTGCTAAGCCTGCTGTCTACAAGCACTACTAAATCCTTCTCCATCAAGGATTCCCCCAATTAATCCCCATTTAATTTGTGTCGTTCTTGCTTCCCAAATGCATAATCTTATATGTATCTGTATTAAACCTCATCTGCCATTTACCTGCCCAAGTTTCAGTCTCTCCAAGTCCTTATGGAGATAAATTACATCCTGCTCTGATTCTACTACCTTACACAATTTAGTTTTATCAGCAAAGATGGAGACTTTGCTCTCGATGTCAACCTCAAGGTCATTAATAAACAAGTTAAAAAGCAGGAGTCCCAGTACTGATCCCTGAGGTACTCCACTCACGAACCTAGCCAACCTGAAAATCTTTCATTTATGACAATCCTCTGTTGTCTATCATTCAACCAGTTTTCAATCCAGGTGCATATATTTTTAATGAGTCCAAGTTGCTTTATTTTGTACACAAACCTCTTGTGCGCAAAATCTAAGTAGACCATATCAACTGCATTACTCTGGTCTAAATTCCTACTTACCTCCTCAAAAAAACAAATAATGTTTGTTTGGCATGATCTAGCCTTCATAAATCCCTGCTCACTATTACTAATAATTTTGTTTTCCATTAGGTATTCCTGAATATTATCCTGTATTAAACCCTGAAGTAGTTTCCCCACTATTGAATACAACAAAAGACAGAAAACCCCAAAGTTACATCCAATATGACAAAAATACACAGTGAATTACCTATATATTCTCTTGAAAATGGGTAATTTAGTTAAACCCTTTGGCCAAAGCATTATAAGCCTGCAAGCCACATCAAGGCATGACCACATTTGCAGGTCCTAACACTACCTGATTAAAATTCTCATTTACCTCTATATTAGGAGGGAGAATGATCACATTGGATCAGTCCAAACCCAGCAACATGAAAAAGATCTGCTAACTTGGAAAGTAGGGATGGACAAGCTTAAACATGGGGGCGAGGGGCCACTAACCTCCAAACAGCTGAGACCAGCTGGGCGTGGCCAGATGTATACAAAGAGGTAAATGAGAATTTTAATCAGGTAGTGTTAGGACCTGCAAATTTGGTCATGCCTTGATGTGGCTTGCAGACTTATAATGCTTTGGCCAAAGGGTTTAACTAAAAGACCCTTTTTCAAGATAATATATAGGTGTTTCACTGTGTATTTTTGCCATATTGGATGTAGCTTTGGGATGTAGCTTTGGGCTATATATATCTATATATCTATATATATATAGTATATGGTATGTTTTGGGGTTTCCTGAGCTTGCGGTATTCTGTGTGTTGATTTATTTTTCCCCACTATTGAAGTCAGGCTTATAGGTCTGTAATTCCACGGTAGTGATCTAGCACCCTTTTAAAATATAGGCACCACATCTGCTTTACGCCAATCTTGTGGTACTGAGCCTGTGGAAATGGAGTCCTTAAATATTAAATATAATGGTTTGGCTATTACTGAACTTAACTCCTTGAGAACTTTTGGATGTACAGTATGCCATCGGGGCCAGGTGCCTTATTTACTTTATTTTTTTCAAGTCGCCTATGAACTTCTTCCTCAGTTAACCAATTGTTCATTAATATGGAGGTTGTGGCTTCCTCCTGTGGCACTACTATTGAAATTGATTCTTCCCTGGTAACCACAGAGGCAACGAATTTGTTTAATACCTCTGCTTTTTCCTTATCTCCAATAATCTGCCTGCCCATCTCACACGTAAAGGGTCCTATATTTTCTTTTCTGATTTTTTTTTTGTTATTAAGTACTTAAAGAACTTTTTAGGGTTGATCTTTCTTTTTATTGCAATCCTTTTTTCATTATCCATTTTTGCATTATTTGATTGCACTTTTGCAATTTTTGTTACATTCCTAAGAATTCTGATTTAATGACTCCGTCCCTTCTCACTTCAAGAATCTAAATGCCTGTCTTTTCTTTTCCATTTCCTCCCCTACCTGTTTATTTAGCCACATTGGCTTTGACTTATTTCTTTTATACTTATTACCAAGGGTATACACGGATAAGTGTGCTTTTCTAACAATGTGTTAAAGACTGACCATTTATCTTCTATTTATTTTGCACCCTACCTTTATTTGCATCCCTACCTCAGCCCTGTGGGTCTGCCTCCTGATTTGAGACAAGCACCGTCACAGTTGAACCCAAGTAATCTGATTTTTGATCATTTATTTCAAATGAGACCATTTTATGAACACTGTTATGAACATGTTGTTCCAGAGACTTAGAATTGATGAGGATATCATCAAGGTACAGTATACGGTAACGGAGGAGACTAACATGTCTCTGAAAATTTCATTCACAAAGAAATGGAAGACTGCGAGTTTATTGCATAGGCCGAAGGGTATCATCAGGTACTCATAGTATCCGTTGCGTGTGTTGAAAGCAGTTTTCCACTCGTCACCTTATTTTATCCTTATAAGGTCATAAGCCCCTCTTAGATCGAGTTTAGTAAAAAAAGGTTGCCCCACGCATACGGTCAAACATTTTGATGATCAGAGAGAGAAGATACCTATTCTTGATAGTAATCCAATTCAAACCCTGGTAGTCGATACAAGGCCTCAATGACCCGTCCTTCTTTGCCACATCCCGCTTCAGGTTCTCTTCAATGTATGTCCTTATCGCCTTGGTTTCAGGTTCGGAAAGAGGATACGTATGTCCACAAGGAGGAGTCAACCCAGGAAGAAGGTCGATAGCACAACCAAAAGGTCGATGCATATTTAATTCTTCAGCCTGCCCTTTGTCAAAAACCTGCCTCAGGTTAGAGTAATAGGCTGGGAGACCGGGTAAGTCTTCCAGTGCAGGTACAGTAGTAAGAGAGTACCAACAGGACAACAGTGTGAATGACATTTGCCATGGGAGGCAGACCCCCAAGTTTTTATCTGTCCCTGAAATCCAGTCAATCTGGGGATTATGGGTACATAGCCAGGGAAGCCCTAGGTATAGAGGTTTAAAAAAAAATTTAAACGTGGTGTAATTGATAAATCCCAAAGTGGGTGGAACAGCCCTATAGTTTTAGTCCCCAAACCCGATGGTACAACAAGGTTTTGCAATGACTACCGCAAACTAAACAGTGTCAAAATGTGATACACTGGCGACACACTTTATTCGAGCTCGGCTAGTCCCACGAATTCGGGTATACCCGGGTGTATTGAGGTTTGTGACTGTTTTCTGCCCCAGTATATTGGGTTATTTCCAGGCAGGGATTGAAGCATTTTATTCCCGCTGGCTGCAATACTGCACAGTATATCTATATATACTGCATTACAATTCATGAATTTATGCCATCTGGT
Source organism: Ascaphus truei (assembly GCF_040206685.1). NCBI lineage: Eukaryota > Metazoa > Chordata > Amphibia > Anura > Ascaphidae > Ascaphus > Ascaphus truei. The sequence continues at coordinate 342,109,733 of NC_134486.1, forward strand.
AGACACGCGAAGCATTGCAGCCTATTAAATCCTAATCATTATCATTTAACAGATCAGCCGCCCGTCAGCCAGGCATGAACCCAGGCTGGGAAGGCAAACGCAACGGGGCTTGTCAGAGGTGAGGAGCGGCGCATTCCAGGTATCTGCCAGGTACATACTGGGTATTTGCTCGAATAAAGTGTGTCGGTGCAGTACTTATCCTATGACTAGGGTTGATGAACTGGTAGAGAGACTGGGCAAAGCCCAATATCTCACGACCCTAGACCTAACAAAAAGGTACTGGCAGGTTCCCTTCACAGAAAGGTTAAAAGAAAAGATGGCCTTCTCAACCCCAGGTGGCCTCTTTCAGTATAGGTTGTTGCCTTTTGGCCTACATGGAGCCCCTGCCACATTCCAAAGAATGATGGATACAATTTTGAAGCCACATGCTCGGTACGCTGCCGCCTATCTGGATGATGTGGTAATTCATAGTGAAGAACAGCAATCCCACCTTCCAAAGGTCCAAGTTGTGCTTGATTCAGTTCGGTCTGTCAGATTAACCACTAACCCCGCTAAATGTACTATTGGTCTGGAGGAGGCCAAGTATATAGGGTATTCCAGAGGCAGAGGTTTACTTAAACCCCAAACAGTCAAAGTAGAGGGTATATAAAATTGGCCAAGGCCAGTTACAAAGAAACAAGTAAGGACCTTTTTGGGACTAATTAGCTACTATAGACGGTTAATTCCCAATTTAGCAACTAAGGCAAACTCACTAACTGACCTCACAAGTGCAAGAGGGCTGCAAATGTAAAGTGGTCCCCCACAACAGAACAGGCCTTTAGAAGCCTGAAAGTAGCTCTCTGTGTCCAACCAGTGTTGGTCTCACCTGACTTCTCTAAAGACATTTTAGTCAAAACCGATGCCTCTGAGGTACGGCTGGGGGCTCTGCCCTCCCAGGAAGCCAAGGATGGAGAGCACTCCATCCTTTATTTAAGTAGTAAACTAAATCCCTAGGAGAAAAATTACTCCATAGTCAAGAAAGAGTGTCTCGCAATAAAGTGGGCTGTGGAGTCCCTCAAATACTATCTATTGGGGGGGAAATTCCGGTTGGTCACAGATCACGCACCCCTCACTTGGATGCGTCAAAACATAGAGAAGAATACAAGGGTGACCAGATGGTTCCTAAGCCTACAACTCTTTAATTTTTCTGCGGAGCACAAGTCAGGGCTGAAACATGGCAATGCTGACAGGTTGTCAAGAATGCACTCCCTGATATCCATGGTCGCTCACCCCTCTAGGTCTGAGCTGTTGGGGAGGATATGTGACAGAAACCAGGGAATGGTAATGAATTCAATATGCAGAGCTCCCAGAATCCTGGACAGCTTCTATCCTGTTTAGGCTGGAAAGTGCAGCCACAGAATGGATGTCCTCCTTCCCACAGTTTCGCAGGTGTTGAAACTGAGGGATGCAGACAAGAGTTTGTTGCCTTATTTCTGTCACCAGTCTTGCTAATTACAAAAAACAGGTATTTAAAGCTGGTTTCCTGGTTCCTCTTCCCTCTCTCCAAGAGCCTGGAGGCAGGATTGCTGCTGGAAGCGGAAAGCATTAATCCAAAAAGGGTAAATCCTTCTGATCCTATGTTAACTTGTATAGTTCCTTTTTTTTGTTGGTGGAAACAGGCAAGCCGCGCAACCCTAGCCAGGGTGATCCTGTGTTTAGTTATTGCTCAGATGAGCAGGGTTTCTTTTGTATTTGTTTTCAAAGTGTTGCAGTCCCAGTGCCTGGGACTGAATAAACCAGGCAGAAGTCTGCTTAAAGGAACATTGCACTACGTCTCCTCACTTTACTCCCCCTAAATGACAGTGTTCTAGCAGGCCTGGACAGACGGCAGAGCCCCTGAGTAAGCCGTTTGTCACTATATACTGTATACACATATGAAAAAGAAGAAAAGATAGTAGCGCCAATAGGAATAAACATAAACATCTAATATGATTATTTATGTGGCACGATGACAACTGAGGCAATTTCACAAAACTCTCAAATGTAAAATATAAAGGGAAAATTCTCAATTATATATATAGGTTCTCAAATTCCTTCAATACTATGTTATAAAAAATACCGATTTGGGTCTATAGGGGAAATGTACCACATCAGCATTGCTATCATAAATCGGAGGACTATTATCGTGGTGGTGATATATTCACAAATGCTTTTATTTCGGTGAACCTTGTGAGTGAACCTTTGCCTTCCCTTGTCCATCTCCCATATTAAATTTACATGTTACGCTATGGGGTTTGCGCTCTTTTCTTTTTTTCCCTTATTAGGTCTACACATTGGATTTGGTTTATCCGCAAGAGCTGCTTATTATCCAGAGGAAAATATATCTGACAACAAGACACCACATATATCTGACAAAGCAAGACATGCTTTCCACGATGCAAGATCTAAAAACAGAATTAAAAGAGACTTTTCAGACAGAATTGGACAGATCCCTGGAAAGTTCAAAACAGAACTGACTAGATTGAGGGAAAGAACCGATGCAGTGGAATGCAGCCTGGAGAAAGTGCATCAATTTCAGACAGGGCTGACCAGGAATTACTCTATTTGCGCAGACAGGTAGATGGTCTGATTGAAAAAGCAGAAGATAGCGAAAACAGATCTCGCCGCAATAATCTGTGTATCAAGAATATCCCAGAAGAAATAGACGCAGCTAAATTGGACTCATATCTAACATTATCATCTGCCAAAGGTGCACAAATCAATGCTAGATCCCCCTTGAAGGCCATAATCTCTGGGGTGGGGTCGATGACGTCCAACTTGTCCCAATATGTTGACTACTATCTTCAACCATTTGTATTCAAATTGAGGTCCCATATTGGGGACACACTGCACGTCGTTGACTCCATCTCAGAGATCAAGTGGACACCCACTTTTCTTTGGGCAACATGTGACGTATTGTCACTTTATACGTGTATTGATCATTCCAGGGGGGCTCAAAGCAATTAAATATTGGCTGGATGTGGACAAAACTATGCCCCAAATTCAAAAGGATTTTTTGTTAAACGGCGTTAATTTCATACTTAGACACAATTATTTTTTGTTTAATGATGTTTTCTTTCTTCAGATCGGTGGAACGGCCATGGCACAAGGTTCACCCCCAGTTATGCGCACCTCTTTATGGGGTTCTCTGAGGAACTCTCCATCTGGCAACATGCGGGACTTAGGGGCGGGCCTTGTGTACTGTTGCTGTTTAATCGATGACGTTATTATTATTTGGGTAGGTGAGGAGACAGTTTTGAATAATATTTGATGACAATCAATTGGGACACAAATTTACATATAGTATTAGTCCAACATCAATTGTTTTTCTTGACCTTGTGTTGGCTGTTGATCAAGAATTCAAGATAACTACACAGACCAACTTCAAACCAGAGTCTGTTAACAACTATATACATGCTTCCAGCAACCGTCATAGCCAGTAGTTGAACAATGTTCCCACTGGCCAATTTCATAGGTTGAAGCATAACTGCACCCAGGAAGGCAATTTCATTTCACAATCAAAGATTCAAGGCAAAAAGTTTGTGGAAAAGGGATATAGTCTTAAGTTGATTGAGGAGTCTTTTAATAAGGTTTTAGCAACTGATTGTACGACTTTATTAAAACAATCAAAGGATAAATGAGTAGCTAAGTCAAAATATAATGACAAAGCCAGTCAGATATATAGTAATCAGTCTGCCACCAGGTTTGTGACTACATTTAACCAATCATATAGGGCTATCCAGTCAATTTTAAATAAATACTGTAGTATATTACTATGTGATCCACAACTGGGATCCATATTACCCCAAAAGGTCCCAGTTTTATATAGGAAAGCTAGGAGTCTTAAGGGGACACTTGAACTCAGTAAAATTTCTAAAAGATGTTCCACTTCGTCTGCTATCTTGGAGAACAAATTTGGAAATCACGGATGTGGCCGAGGCCGCTGTATTACCTGTAAAAACCTGGCGCTGTCTTCTAGTTTTACTTCATATTCTAAAGGTGGCACCTTCAAGGTTAAACCAAATATTAATTGCCTGAGTACCCATATTGTGTACATGACTGGAACAAATATCGCCCCTTACATTAGAAGGCAATAGATTTAGGATATTATGTAGATGGGAAACATTCTGGATCTACCAGTTGGGCACTTTGGCCCCTGGTGGATTCAATGAATGCATTGATACCAGTACGATAGTGTAGTATAGCTTCTTCCTCTGCTGATTTTACCCTCCTTGTAGTCCTATTAGCATATTTCTGTGCTCTTTCTCCTATGTCTCCTTTACTGTTTTTGAAGGAATATATATATTCTATTTTAATATTTTCTCAAATTAAATGTTTGTTATTTTATATATATAATTCAATTTAGTCAATACCCATTAAGCAGGCACTAATTAATGTTTAAAGTTTAATATTTTATTAATATATTTCGGATCTATTTTTATAGACCATATGTTAGCCTTTTATGGATTTTATGTGTTGTTCCTCTGCAAAGCATCTGCTAATAATTAATTACATGTATACTTTTTATCTATAGTTTTTTGTATTTTACATAATTAATGGTGGATTATAATTCTCTACTATATGATTTAGTTATATAATTTTGATTGGGTATATTGTATGTATTAACCATTTAGCCACTACTGATAATCATTGTATTGAGGCAGTGCTGAGGTACTACTCTACAGGCCTTTTTAACATTCAATTTCCACTGGCCACTCCGCTGGTAATTAGTATATCTCTGTTTGTTTATAAGTTGCTTAGCATCGGTGAGGGTATTTAGGCGTCGCTGTCAATTCTACCCATAATCCTCTGATGAAGCAGCCTTGTGCGGTGAAATGCGTAATGACTTTTTCAAGTGACATTACGTCATCACGCGGTTGATGCGGTCGGGCCGGATCTTGTCCAGGGCTGCTACTGAGGCTGCGAGTATTCAGCTCGCTACACAACGGGACTCCATTTCTACCATCTAGGCGCGCCAGCTGTTCGTGAGCGAATCCGTGCAGCAGAATCTCCTCGGAGGACTATTATCGTGCCGGTGATACATTCACAAATGCTTTTATTTATGTGAACCTTTTCCCTCTCTTGTCCATCACCCATATTAAATGTATGTGTTACGCTATGTGTTTATGCTCTTTTCTTGAGAGATAGAAAGAATATGAATGAAAAGGGGGGAGAGGGAGGAGATGCAGAATTGTAGACTTGTGCCACTACAGACGGGGCAGATTGTTTTGAGACAATAAAATGGAAAAAGAATGGTGCGGAGAGATACAGAATTTTTCTTATTAGGAATTTATTCCATTTCTTTTTCAAATTGGAGGCGGGCCAGGTGGCAAGTAGTTTACTGGTTGGGTGAGTAGCTTTTTGGGTAATTTGTCAATTTGTCCTCCCTTTCCCATCCATACTCTCTCTCCCCTACATCCTCTCTCTCCTCCCCTCCATTCTCTCTCCCCTCCATCCTCTCTCCTTCCTCTCTCCCCTCCAGCCTCTCTCCCCTCCAGCCTCTCTCCCCTCCATCCTATCTCCCCTCCATCCTCTCTCCCCTCCATCCTCTCTCCCTTCACCCTCCCCTCCCCCTTCACCCTCCCCTCCATCCTCTCTCCTCCCTCTCCCCTCCCTCTCCCCTCATCCTATCTCCCCATACCAGTGCCCCCACACACACACACACACACACACACACACACACACACCTACCAACACAGACACACACACACTTACCATCATCCTCTCCCCCCTTGCACCTCACACATGACCCTCTCCCCCCTCACACATCATCCTCATGCCCTCACACATCACCCTCATTCCCTCACACATCACCATCTTCCCCCCTTCCCCCACACATCACCCTCTTCCCCCCACCCCCCACAATCACCCTCTTCCCCCTCCCCAAACATCACCCTGTCCCCCCTCTCCATACATCACCCTTTCCCCCCTCACCACATATCACATCTCCTCCCTCCCCACACATCACCCTCTCCCCCCGCCCCACACATCACCCTCTCCCCCCTCCCTACATATCACCCTCCCCCCCCTCCCAACATATCTCCCCCACCCCACCCCCACACATCACCCTCTCCCCCCGCATCTCAGATCCCCCCTTGCATCTCAGATAAAACCCCTTGCATCTCAGATCACGCCCCTTGCATCTAAGATCACCCTCCCCTTGCATCTCAGATACCCCCTCCTTGCATTTCAGATCCCCCCGCATCTCAGATCCCCCTTGCATCTCATATCACGCACCCTTGCATCTCAGATAACCCCCCCTTGCATCTCAGATCCCCCTTGCATCTCATATCACCCACCCTTGCATCTAAGATCACCCCCCCTTGCATCTCAGATCACCTCCCCCCCCCCCCCTTGGATCTCAGATCACCTCCTCTACTGCACATCGCGAGCCAAACTTCCGGCACGGGGGCTCGGCCTGCATAGGAGGCCGCAGCAATAATCTGAGGCCTGGGAGCTGGACACGGAGCTGGTGGCGCTGAGACAGCTGAGGTCAAGCACAACTGTCAGTGCTGACCAGGCATCCTGGCCCGGGACAACATGTGTGTCCATATCCCCTTCCCCCAGTACCTGCTCCAGTTGCTGCCTCTGCCTCATGTCTCTGCCGGTCCCACAATGCCGTTAGCAGCACACGCCATGTGTCACCCACCGCCACAATGCACAGCCACACACCCCTGCAACACTCTCCTAGTGGCTTTTGCCTGATGGTGCCCCGTCCACATGATGAGGCATCAGCCCACAAATCTCCTCTTATCCTGCGCATGCCGGTGCTCTGTTCTATGCTCTGTTCTTCCTATGCTACACAGAGAGCGTAAGGTGAATACGGGTGAGTGATGGGTCTCCTGCAGCTAAAATGCACACGCCCCAGGCGAGTGCATTTGTCGAGCCCTGTATTTATGTATGTATGTATGTATGTATGTATATATATATATATATAGCTAGTCACATAGTAGATGAGGGTGAAAAATGCATATCCATCAAGTTCAACCAATGCAAAATTTAGATGACAGATACTTTATCCTATATTTGTACTTACAGTATATTGATCCAGAGGAAGGCAAACAAAAAATACAGTGAAATATCATCCAATTATATCTCATACGGGGGAAAATAAATTCCTCCCTGTCTTCAAATTATAGCAAACACAAAATATGCGTATCCCGGCGCTGATATGATATAATGTCCAAGATATCGTAGTCCAAAAGATAGTCCTTGGGTATAGGGCGAAATCTGGAGTGGACAGTTGGAATAACCAAAAGAAGTCCTGGACAGATGAATGGGTCCCTGTGAGGTATCTCCAAGGGTAATCAAGAAATTAATCTTGCTCAGACAGGGGAGAAACTTAGGAAGTGAAGTTCCGTCACGAAACGCGTAGGGAGGAGAAGCTTAGTACTGTGTGGGCCTGTTCAGCCCCTGTTGCCGCCCGACGCTGGAGGTGAGACGCCGGTCGCTGACGTCATCATCGGCGAGCCGTGGGAGTTCTCGTGCGCGCCAGCCGGTTGGTTTCACTGCATGTTGCGGACGGCATCCGTGAGTTGTTCAGCTACCACATAAAGTACACATTGTAAGTGTGGGTAGTTTTGCTGTTTTTTAAATTAAAGGTGTAGTTTCGTATTACACTAGGCTGTGTCCTTTTCCCTTTATCACTGGGTGTCGCTGTCATTGGTGTAACCTGTGAATTTTTAGGATCATCTGAAGGGAAATCATCCGGTCAGACCACGTGGGGTCCGTGGAAGATAGAGGTGAAGACACGGCACAAGAACAGATTCTCTCCCCTGTCTGAGCAAGATTCATTTCTTGATTACCCTTGGAGATACCTCACAGGGACCCATTCATCTGTCCAGAACTTCTTTTGGTTATTTCAACAGTCCACTCCAGATTTCGTCCTATACCCAAGGACTATCTTTTGGACTACGATATCTTGGACATTATATCATATCAGCGCCGTCGTACGCATATTTTGTGTTTGCTATTTTATCCAACAGGTCCTGGGATCATCTGTTTTATGAAGTTCCCCTTGGCAGCTTTTCTGCACATGATCACATCACCATTAATTGATTAATTTAAGGTCAATTAATATTGTTTTTCACTATTTATTTCTAATTAGCACATCACATTATTTGGTTTAGGTTAGCGCTTGATTAGAGATTATTTAGTTAGTTTGTTTGTGTACTGTCTTCAAATAATGACTGATTACTCCCTGGATCAACGTTTACTTATTTGGTGTAGCCCTGTATACCTTTCCTTTCTAAAAATATGTACAACCTTTTTTTTTAACAAACCTATTGTATCTGCCATCACAGTCTCCATGGGTAATGAATTCCACATTTTATCTGCCCTTGCTGTAATGAACCCTTTCCTTTGTTGCTGGTTACATTTTCTTTCCTTCGATATAGATATAACAAACATATGCAGTGTCTTAAGTGACTAAAAAGTTAGAAAAGGGGAAAAAGGGGGGGAAAAGAAACAAAAAGATGAATGCTTCTCAAGCTCTGGTGAAGAAATGTTTCTCCAGTTCTTCCAAAGAACAAATTCTTCTCCAAAGCAGGGGAAACAAAAACAATTACCGGAAATAAGAACTACCTGTACACTGAAGTGGTTGAACAAGAAGAGAATTCATGTTCTCGAGGGGCTCAGTCAAAGTCCTGGTGTGAATCCAATCGAACATTTACACTGGCGACACACTTTATTCGAGCTTGGCTAGTCCCACGAATTCGGGTATACCCGGGTGTATTGAGGTTTGTGACTGTTTTCTGCCCGAGTGCATTGGGTTATTTTCCAAGCAGGGATTGAAGCATTTTATTCCCGCTGGCTGCAATACTGCACAGTATATATATATATACTGCATTACAATTCATGAATTTATGCCATCTGGTAGACACGCGAAGCATTGCAGCCTATTAAATCCTAATCATTATCATTTAACAGATCAGCCGCCCGTCAGCCAGGCATGAACCCAGGCTGGGAAGGCAAACGCAACGGGGCTTGTCAGAGGTGAGGAGCGGCGCATTCCAGGTATCTGCCAGGTACATACCGGGTATTTGCTCGAATAAAGTGTGTCGGTGCAGTATAGCGAGACTTGAAGATTGTAGTCCATCAACAATCTCCAACAAATGTATTACTGTAGAACTGAATCAATTTTCTCATGAAGAATGAGAAGAAATGTCACCATCCTACTGTGCATAGCTAGTAGAGACCTTTCCAAAAAGTCTCATAGCAGTCATTGCTGCAATGTGTGCTTATTCAAAGTACTGACTTAAAAGGCTAGATACTAATACAACTAGTAAATATCCTTTTGTACATTTCCTTTACTGACATTTAACCTCCTCCTCATATACTTGAAGTGTTTGTTCATTCAGTTTAACCACTACAGCTTTGTAGCGTTGAATACAAATAGTTTGTTTGACAAAAAAGTGCATACAATATTTGCAACTCAATAACTTGTGACATTATTGGTAGGGTGTACCTACTTCTTCAAACCACATGTTTTAAAGATTAGTCACACTAAGTGTGCATTTTATCATTTTGCTTTGAATAATAAAGGAAGTTTACAGACAGTCTGCACTGTTGTCTCTATTTCTGTTCTTTTGAGATTGCCTGGCATACAGACCACTGCTGGAGAAATTGTTACAGATTGGGATACGTGCTTTTAATAATGAGGAATATGTGAGTAGTGCTATTGAGAGACCTTCAAGCCCCTTGCCTACTGTGAACAATTTACAAGCATATTACACAAAGCGTGCTAGTGTATCAGATACAGTAGTTATCCCCCAATACCCATCAAATGAGGTATAGATAAAGAATATCATTGAGAGCACAACAACAAATCATTGATATTTGATGGACAATTCTATTATAATAAAAACTGAAATACAAAAATTATGGAAAATATAAACAAGAATCCACAAAACATCAAAACATAATACAAATAATAAAAAATATATAGCTAATGTGGCAGAATTATCCACAGAGAGGTAGAAACATGATATTTTGGGGGCTCGTGTCCCTAAATTAGATGCTATCTAAGTTTCTTTCTTACTGAATTTTGATAGTAACAACCGCAGTAAACTGGAGCAAATTCCTCCCCCATCTCAGCTGAAATCAATATCTCTGTGACACTACAGTATGTTTATGGAGCATCAGTGACATCACCACACCATGATGTCACTGATGCAAGGGGATCCAGTCACATGATGTCATATGTGCTACACCTTTGCTAATACAACCAAAGAAGAGTCTCACACTATATAGACCAAGAAAATAATAAACATTAACCAGCCAACAAAAGATAAACATTTACTAACTGATAAAATAAATACAAATCAAGGGGGATGGGGAAATATATATATATGTGTGTGTGTGTGTGTTGTGACATAGTCCAAAGATGTTAGGCAGCTTTCTGCCCCATTTTAGGTCAGAAAGTGCAGGAATAGTTAAAAATGATCCGTTCCACAGCTTCCCATTAACTCAGGCAGCTGGATGGAAAATCCAGACCACAGATTACAATGGCTCTAGTTCTCCCTCACCTGCTCTTCTAATCACATGCACAGGTATTTAGAGCAGAGAGGTTTTGCATTTCACTCTCTCTCCTTAGAGCCTGGAGGCTGGGGGTATCGCTGCTCCCCTGTTTCCAGTTACGGGGTGGACGGCCCCTCCAAGTATCACAGTACCAGAGGATTTGCCTGGACACTTGGGACCGAGTTCCCACCATGAACAGATAAGACAAAACAAATGGTTATTGCTGTTGCTAAAAGACTGTGCTGCATCTAGTGACCCTAAATGAGAGAGCATTGTTTTAAGCTGGGGAACCAGGTTAGTTGGCCAGCAGCTGTTAGAGAGACTGATTCTGATGTGTAGTTAGATCCCTGAAAGGGATAGGATTTTGTTTATATGATTTTGGTTTTATTTCTTAAAAATAACAGTGTGGGAAATACTGTAACACTGAAATGAGTGAACTGCTGAATGAAAGTATCTGAGTACCTCTAATCTACACTTGTTAAAGCTGCAGTACCTTACTTGGATGAAAATAAAGCAGGCAGAAGCCTGAGTTAAGCAGCATAATACTTTGCATGATCCTGTTTTTTGTATAAATAACCCTAGAAGACTGTGTCGGGGAGAACCCAGACAGACGTCAGCGCTACAAAAGAGGGGCGTTTGTCACAGTGTATACACACCCACACCCACACACACACACACATGTAAGGCACAATTATATGTTCAGAAGTATGTTTATTGCTAATTTATTTTCTTAATGGGCCTTTATTTATTGTTTTGATTTATTTTATCAGTTAGTAAATGTTTATCTTTTGTTGGCTGGTTAATGTTTATTATTTTCTTAGTCTATATAGTGTGAGACTATTCTTTGGTTGTATTAGCAAAGGTGTAGCACATATGACATCATGTGACTGGATGCCCTTGCATCAGTGACATCATGGCATGGTGATGTCACTGTTGCTCCAGGTTGTCAGAGTCTGTAGCGGAGGAGAGGAAGGACCTGTGTTTCACTTGATGATTTAACAATTGTTTGTAAAATCATTAATGTTGAAATATATGTGTGTGTGTGTGTGTATACACACACACACACACACACACACACACACACACACACACACACACACACACACACACACACACACACACACACACACACATATATATATATATTGCAACATTAATGATTTTACAAACAATTGTTAAATCATCAAGTGAAACACAGGTCCTTCCTCTCCTCCGCTACAGACTCTGACAACCTGGAGCAACAGTGACATCACCATGCCATGATGTCACTGATGCAAGGGCATCCAGTCACATGATGTCATATGTGCTACCACACTCACCCCATCTGCCACCAATAAAGCAGCTGTTGTTACTTAACCCCTTCATTGCCTTAGCGGTTAGCCGCTAAGGAAGATGCCTGTAAATGCATTTTTACTGCATGGAATTCATGCCAGGGGCCTCCGGTGCTGATGCTAATGGATATCAGCTGTGGAGACTCCCGGCATCAATCTGATACAGGCAAAATTCATTTTTTTTCTAAGTCCCCTCTTGCTGCACATCGCAGCTTCTCCCCACCTTCCTGCCAACTTTTCCTGGCGGGAGGATTTTGAGAGGAAATCTCTATTCTAGAGTCGCAATTACCTTTGTTAAGCTATTCAGGGCTACTAGAATTGCACAGGTTTGAAAACCTGCCGATAAGTGGCTTCTCGCCAATCGTTTGGCGATTTTTTTTTCCTCTGGGAAAAAAAATGCCAGAAAGGGCTTTTATCTGTGACTTATCGGGGATTACTGAATAGCAGTAGGTCTTTTTGGTGAAAAGGCTTCAATAAGTGGCTTATCGGCGCTAAGTGCATAGGCCCCTATGTATGTACTGCTGCGGCACAGTTTATTCGAGCATTTGCCCGTTCTGTGCCGCAGCAGTAGCCTGGCGCACGCCCGAGTGTGACGGGCGCGCGCCGAAGCAGCGGAAGAGCGCCCTCCGATCGGGGCGCTCTCCCTACCGCTGCCGGGTCCGCCGGGTCCCCCGGAACCCCCTGCCGCTGTCCCGCGATCGCGGGACACCAGGGCTCCCTCGGGGAGCCCCTGGACACGCGTGCAGGGGGCGCACGCTCCCGATGACGCGTGACCGCGCGTCTATGACGCGCGGCACGCCGAGGGGCGGCCACTAGCAAGCCGGGAGATTTCCCGGCTTGCGGTACCGACCACACTTCAATAAAGTGTGTCGGTAGTGTATTGTTCTATGTCTGAGGAGACCTGTCTTTACAAAAGCTACATAACTCATAGAGATTTTAATGATAGCTGGACACAATAAACAGCATCCTTAGGAACATGACAATTATACTTGAAAATTATTTTGCGTTTCAAGTGTGGAAGAAAAGTTTATGAAAAAGAACATTTTCAGCAATAAAAAAATTGATTATTGTTTACTCTTAAGTTGCAGAATTTTTTCAAAAATAAGCAATTTTCATCATGTAGCAGTACCAACATTATGTGATACTTTCTGGTATTTAAACATGGTACCTTGAGTGGTGCTTGAGTAACACCAGATATCCGCTGGGCATGCTCTTCAGTGTGGTTATTTTCCATTGGAACATTGCTTGTTGAGAGAAAGTTCTGTGTATTACCATTAGTCTTCAAAAATATTTTCAGTTTTGAAGCCTTGTGGTTTTCATGAAAAACTGTCCTGGGGCATCTGTCATCTCTAATGTTGTCTTGAGATTCAAAAAGGTTACCAGCTAATTTTGATACTGGCCTCTATAGAACATAAAAGACATATCAATTAAAAATAACAAATAAAACATGCAAATAATGCAAATAGTGTGATATTGTATTGACAAAGTTATTGCACATACAGGAACAATGTAAGTATTGCATTTACATGAAGACAATTGTAAAATAGCTTATAAAATGTGATGTCTCACAGTCCCTGGTTCCTTTCTCTATTTGTGCTAACAATGCAGGGGACTACCAGCAAACGTCCCACACAGTCCAGCTCAGTAAATGCATGGGTTGACGGACTGTAGCCTCCAAGAGACAGAACTGCTCTTGCAAGTGTAGGGGTGTGTTAATACCTCATGTGGATGTAGTGTGTGCTCGGAGGGAGTAGTGCAGGTTCCGCGGCCCGACAGTGTAGGGCGCCGCCATGGTATTGCGCAACCTTGCAGAGGGCACTGACAGAGCGGAGAGGTCGCGCATGCGCAGTGTAAGCACGCGAACGACGGACCAATAAGGGAAAGGCTCCGTTGGTGAACTACAACTCCCATGAGCTCTAAGGCAGTCATCTGATACCGGGGAGCCAATGAGGGGGCTGGAATTACGGGAGGAGGAAAGGGAAGCGCGGGGGAGAGACCACGCTAGTCAGAGGAGATCCGGAAGGTGCTGGAGGAGGTAGTGTGAGTGCAGGGGGTCCTTGTCCCGCCTGCATAGGACAGCTTTACCCACAGGCCCTTAAGAGTATCCCCTGAGTCACAGTAGGTAGCTGTGCTGCAGGGACACCCTATAGTGGTAGTGATCTTTCACTTTACTGAATAGCAGTTAGGGACCAGTGTGCGGAGCAAGGTGGTGGCAAGCTGTTTGGGACCAGACAGCTGCACAGTGCGACATCGAAGGCAGGCCGAGGATACTTCTGATCCTTTTCGAAGTTGTTACCGGTCACCGCCGTGACCGGAAGGTATTTACAGCAAGTGCACCAACACCGGTCAACAGGCGCTGATCCCGCCTTAGGCGTAACTGTTTGGGGACACTAGTGAAGTGGCCAAAGGCCTAAGTACACAGAGCAATCTTTTCTATTAGTGCAAGGACACGGTGTGTGGGGCACGCGGTGATGGGACAGAGACATACTCTTTAGGAGCGTGGCTGAGCCACTACTGTTATAAGGACAATACTCCGTAGGAGCGTGGCGGAGCCACTACCGTTCTAAAAGACATTACCAGTTAGCTGTGTTAGTGCATAACGTGATAAGCGTATAGAATAAGGTTATATGTTATGGGTTGATGTCAATTATAAAGTAATAAGGTTACTATTGCATACAGTAAAACTGGTTGCACGCATATGTGTTGTTATGTTTCTTGCCCAGGGGAATCTTACATAACGGGATCCTGGGTAAGTGGAGGCGCTGTGCTAATAAGTGTTACCCCAGGCTCCCAGCTAGCGGAGACTCAGATCTCCTGGAGCCGCAGGTATGTGCAGTGACCAGTAGTCTCTTTAGAGCGTCAGAAAAAGGGCTACATTTGGAGGCGCTGCTGAGAGACTCAGAACTGGGGTGCCCTGTATATTTTTTTCTCAACTGTGAGACATTTTTCTTCCCCGCCATGTTTGTGCCCTCGCGGCCTGAGGTGCGCAAGTGGGCCCAGCGGCATGAAATTCCCCTAACACGTGCCTTCGGCCTGGGACACGTTCCCGCTACATCTCCCTGGGCACGGTGACTGATCAAGTCAGGAAACTCCCTCTCCTGGACACTGCCCAAGTGCAAGATCACTACTATGACAGGGAGAAGAATTGGCGTAAGATACTATTCGTCACCGACTGGGATATATGCCCCGAAGCACTGCCCTCAGTACTACTTCTGCCCGACGCTCCCGGCATCCATTGCCCGTTAGTACAGGTGGATTCCGCCGAACCCCTGGCTGCCTCCACAACACAGAGGGGCTACTCTGGCCCATTAAGTACCGTCACGACCAGTCCTTCCCGTACCCCTGAGAGCAGTTTGAACCCCCGATGGCCCGCTGCAATGGGCCTAGGCACTTCGTTCACCCCCTCAGCCATTAGGCCAACGTTGAGTAGAACCAGCCTGTCGAGACTAGACGCCTACTCCCCGGCTGGGAGTAGTCTGTTGGATAATGCCTCCATCCCTGTGCTTGCAGAAGCCATTCACCACTCCACGCAGTCACACCAATACCGAAAGCTGAAGGCATTTTCTGGTGACAAACCTACCCCTCTGGGAGAAGTCGGATTCGAAGAGTGGCTGGATCACACGGAACAGGTACTTCCTGAATGGTCCTGCACAGATGCCATCCGGAGGCAGCGTGTAATTGAGTGCCTGCGACCCCCAGCGGCCCACATGGTGCACTGCTATCGGGACGACCACCCGGATGCTGATACGGCAGGCATCATTTACTCCCTTACCAAGACGTATGGAGTTCCTGGGGATGCATTCGCCCTGATGGCCAAGTTCCATGCTCTGGCCCAGAAAGAGGGAGATGGTGTCTGACTTCCTTAGATGCCTGCAACTGGATCTGTGGACCCTGGTGAGAAAGGGGGTGGACCAGAAGGTGGATGCCGACGGACTGTGCACCACCCAGCTACTGAGGGGGATCCTCCCATTGCACCCGGTGTCCGTACGCGTCAGCGGTTGCCTCGTGCCGGGACAAGCATTGGCGTTTGACGATCTAATGGATCGGGTCCAGGCACATGAGACTGTGCTGCTGGGGCATGACATAACCCCGGGAAAGAAGACGGTGGTTGCGGTCAGAGACGCCAAGAAGTCGAAAGCTAAAGCCGAGGCGCCAGGTGATCCGAACCCGGAAAGAGAGGACCTGGAGGCGCCTGCAGCCGCCCGAGAGCGCCCTACGTCGGGTCGGACATCTCCGCCCTTCCTAGACAGTGCCTCCCGCAGTCACCTCCAGTGTTATGCCTGTGGAAAAATGGGGCACATTCGAGCGTATTGCCCCTCCCCACGGAGAACACCGTCTCGGCCTGCCAAGTCCATGCTGTGTACTCCGCAGGACGGCGAAGCAACGGGCCAGTCCTCGACGAATAGTCGAATCGGACCAGCGGCCATCGTCAAGGTGGTGATTGAAGGCATCTGCACCTCTGCGCTGATGGATACTGGGTCTCAGGTGACCATAGTGTATCGGCCCTTCTACGATCAACACTTGCATCGACTGCCACTACTACCTGCTGACTCCTTGCGACTGAGAGGGCTGAGTCATGAAGATTATCCTATTGACGGAGTGGTGAAGGTACACTGGCGACACACTTTATTCGAGCTCGGCTAGTCCCACGAATTCGGGTATACTCGGGTGTATTGAGGTTTGTGACTGTTTTCTGCCCGAGTGCATTGCGTTATTTTCCAGGCAGGGATTGAAGCATTTTATTCCCGCTGGCTGCAATACTGCAGAGTATATATATATATATATATTGTGACAAACGGCTTACTCCGGGGCTCCGTCGTTTGTCCGGGACTGTTTAGAACACGGTCTTTTAGGGTAGGTTAAATGATGAGGCGTCACGTACTGTTCCTTTAAACAGGCTATGCCTGGTTTATTCAGTCCCAGGCACTGAGACTGCCACAGTGCATACAACAGAAAACAGATCAAAACAAAAGCTGCTCACCTGAGCGATAACTTAACTTAGATATCCCTGACTCAGGGTTGGAAGTGGCTTTTCCACTTCCAACATCAAAACACGGTACTTTTGCAGTCTTACACAAATGAACAGAAAGATTGAACCTGTTTGGGGAAGAGGCTTCTCCCCTCTGTAGTTCAGCAGCCTTCCAGCCTCCTGGCTCTTGTGGGGAGACCAGAGCAAACAGGAAATCAGTCTTTCATACCTGATTCCTAATTAGCATGACAGGTGACAGAAATCAGGCAGCAGACAAACTCTGGTCTGGATCTCTCATCCCTCAGTTCCAGCGCTTGCCAAACTGTGGGATGGAGTGTATGTATTATAAGGCTGCACTCCCAGGCCAAACAGGATAGAAACTGTCTAGTATCCTGGGAGCCCTATATACGGAATTTATTACCATCCCCTGGTTTCTGTCACATATCCTCCCCCCCAGCTCAGACCTCGAGGGATGAGCGACCATGGATATTAGGGAGTGCATCCTTGACAACCCGTCAGCATTGCCATGTTTGTGCCCTGACCTGTGTTCCACAGAAAATTTAAAGGGTTGTAGGCTTAGGAACCACCTGGTCACTCTAGCATTCTTTTCCCTGTTTTGACACATCCAGGTAAGGGGTGCATGATCTGTGACCAACCGGAATTTTCTCCCCAACAGGTAGTATTTGAGCGTCTCTACAGCCCACTTTATTGCGAGACACTCTTTCTCTACTATGGAGTAATTTTTCTCCTGGGGATTTAGTTTCCTACTTAAATAAAGGATGGGGTGCTCCTCACCTTGAGACTCCTGGGAGAGTACCGCCCCCAGCCCTACCTCAGATGCGTCGGTTTGGACTACAAACTCTTTGGAGAAGTCAGGTGTGACCAACACTGGTTGGGCACAGAGAGCTTCTTTCAGGCTTCTAAAGGCCTGTTCGGTTTCGGGGGACCACTTTACCATTAGCGGTCCTCTTGCTTTTGTGAGGTCAGTTAGTGGGGTTGCCTTAGTTGCAAAATTGGGAATAAACCTTCTATAGTACCCAATTAACCCCAAAAAGGTCCTTACTTGTTTTTTTTGTAACTGGCCTTGGCCAATTTTGTATCGCCTCCACTTTGAGTGTTTGGGGTTTGAGTAAACCTCTGCCAATAGAATATCCCAGATACTTGGCCTCCTCCAGACCAATAGTGCATTTAGCGGGGTTAGCAGTTAGTCCAGCAGACCGGACTGCGTCAAGCACAGCTTGGACCTTTGGAAGGTGGGATTGCCAATCTTCACTATGGATTACCACATCATCCAGGTAGGCGGCAGCATACCGAGCATGTGGTTTTAAAATTTTATCCATCATTCTTTGGAATGTGGCGGGAGCTCCATGTAAGCCAAAAGGCAACACCTTATACTGAAAGAGGCCGTCTGGGGTTGAGAAGGCTGTCTTTTCTTTTGCCCTTTCTGTGAGGGGAACCTGCCAGTACCCTTTTGTTAGGTCTAGGGTTGTGAGATATCGGGCTTTGCCCAGTCTCTCTACAAGTTCATCTACCCTGGGCATAGGATAAGTATCAAATTTTGACACCGCGTTTAGTTTCCGGTAGTCATTACAAAACCTTGTTGTACCATCTGGCTTTGGGACTAAGACTATAGGGCTGTTCCACCCACTTTGGGATTCCTCAATTACACCTAGTTTTAGCATTTTTTTAACCTCTAAACTTATAGCCTTTCTTTTGGCCTCTGGGATTCGGTACGGTTTAAGGTTAACTCGGACCCCCGGTTCAGAGACTAGGTCATGTTCAATTACGCTAGTTCTACCTGGCCGTATAGAGAAGATTTCTTTGTTTCTTTTCACTAAATTCTGAACCTCTCGTTTCTGATGAACAGACAGGGTTTCAGCTATGCTAACCTCTGGGTCAGTTTCTTGATTCTCTGACGGACCTGGGGGTACTAGGGTTAACAAGACTTCTCTATCTTTCCAGGGCTTGAGTAGGTTTATATGGTAAATTTGCTCAGGTTTCCTCCTACCTGGCTGTCTTACCTTATAATTTACTTCTCCCACTCTTTCCAAGACCTCATATGGCCCATGCCATTTAGCAAGGAATTTACTCTCCACGGTGGGAACCAGAACTAGTACCCTATCACCTGGAGAAAAAATTCTGACCCTAGCACCCTTATTATATGTATTCCTCTGTGCTTCTTGAGCTTTCTCCATGTGTTCCCTCACTATGGGTAGGACTGCAGCAATGCGGTCCTGCATCTGGGCAACATGCTCTATTACACTTCTGTAAGGGGTAACCTCGTGTTCCCAAGTCTCTTTGGCTATATCCAGTAAGCCCCTTGGGTGTCGGCCATACAATAGTTCAAACGGGGAGAAGCCAGTGGATGATTGGGGAACTTCCCTAATGGCAAATAACAGGTACGGTAACAAACAATCCCAGTTTTTCCCATCTTTATCAACCGCCCGCCGTAACATGCTCTTTAAGGTTTTATTGAACCTTTCCACTAAACCATCTGTTTGTGGATGATAGACTGAGGTTCTGAGATGCTTGATTTTTAGGAGTTTACATAGCTCTTTCGTTACTTGGGACATAAATGGTGTTCCCTGGTCAGATAGAATCTCTTTAGGAATCCCGACCCGGGAAAACAGAACTACTAACTCTTTTGCTATGTTTTTAGCTGAGGTGCTACGTAGGGGAACTGCCTCCGGATATCGGGTGGCATAATCTAATATTACCAATATATGCTGATGTCCCCTAGCAGACTTTATTAGGGGTCCTACTAGATCCATAGCAATCCGGTCAAATGGTACCTCTATTATGGGAAGGGGTACCAATGGGCTGCGGTACGCCCTGAACGGGGCGGTGATCTGACATTCTGGGCATGAGGAACAATAATTCGTAATTTCTGCCAGAACCCCAGGCCAATAGAAGCTTCGGAGAACCTTTTCTTTTGTCTTTTCCACCCCTAGGTGTCCCCCCAATGGATGACTATGTGCGAGGTGTAATACTACGTTACGGAATGTCCGTGGTACCAACAATTGTTTAGTTGTAACTGATTTCCTTTTATCAACCCGATATACTAGGTCGTTCTCTACCTCGAAGTAGGGGTAAGCAAGTGACCTATCTGGTTGGCCAGGAGTACTATTCTGGTCCCGTATATTTCCCCTTGCTACCGCTAATGTGGGGTCCTCCCACTGGGCCTTCTTAAAACTCCCAGGACTGACCTCTATGTCAGCGAGGGTCTTATCCGGTTCTGGGGTGGTAAGTGTCTGCTCAACATCTTGATTTGGGGTATTCCCTACCAAAGTAGTGATGGGGAAGGGAATTTTACAGCACTCCTCCTTTTCCCCCTTCTTATTTGGGCCCTCGTCAACCTCCATTTCTGAAAAAGGGAAAGGATTTGTTTCTTCTAATACTTCATTATGGTCCGCTATTGAACTCTGGGCGCTATTCTGAGCGGGGGACCACATTTTTAGAAAATGGGGAAAGTCGGTCCCTATTAACACATCATGTGCCAGTTTGGGTACAATACCCACCTTGAAATCTAAAGAACCAAACTCTGTTTCAAAAAAACATCAACAGTGGAATATTCATGATTATCCCCATGTATACAACAAATTGCCACTCTTTGTGAACTGTTTCCCTGTTTCTTCTTAATGGGCAAGAGGTATTCGGACACTAGTGTGACCATGCTCCCAGAGTCAAGAAGTGCCCGAACCCTCTTACCATTAACCTTTACAAATGCCCACAGATGGTTATTCAAGGGGTCCTCTGGGCTAGGGCCCATACATTGGGACAACAGCGAATAAGGTTCCACGCTGTTGCATTGCATGGGCTCATCATTTAGTGGGCAGATTTTTGCTGTGTGGCCCCTCTCATGACAATTTACACATTTAGGTACATAGTCTGTGTCCCACTTAGAGCCTTTTCCCGGCTCCCCATGTTGGCTATTGCCCTTAGTGTGCGAACCACTGTTGCTGGTGCTGCGTGAAGGTGGTCGCCGCTCTTCAGCGCCCCTTAACCCCGGTACCCTTTTACCGTCTCTGGAAGAGTCCTGGAACCTCGGGTAGTGGGGTTGCTCCACGACTGTGGGTTGCGGGTGCTCTTCTGCTGCATTGTACCTTTCTACGAGGGCCACAAGCTCATCCGCATTGTGGGGGTCACTCCGACTGACCCAACGGCGTAAGGCAGAGGGAAGTTTCCTCAAGAACTGGTCCATGACCAACCGTTCCACGATGTGGCTGGCTGAGTTGATCTCGGGTTGTAGCCACTTCCGGGCGAGGTGGATGAGGTCATACATCTGGCTTCGGGTGGCTTTATCCATCGTGAAGGACCATGCGTGAAACCTTTGGGCGCGAACAGCCGTGGTTACGCCGAGGCGGGCGAGGATCTCGAACTTCAATTTTGCATAGACGTTAGCTTCGGCTGGCTCTAGATCAAAGTAAGCCTTCTGGGGTTCGCCGCTTAGGAAGGGTGCGATTAGACCAGCCCACTCAGCTTCTGGCCATCCCTCTCTCTGTGCCGTGCGTTCAAACGTGAGAAGATAGGCTTCCACATCATCCGAGGGTCCCATCTTCTGAAGGTAGTGGCTTGCCCTGGTCATTTTCGGTACTGGGGCTGCCGCTGCCAGTGGAAGGTTACTGATAGTCCCCCTCAGGATCTCGAGTTCCTGCTGTAAGCCCTGAGCGAACCGCTGTTGCTCCTCTCTCAGCAAGCGGTTTGTCTCTTGCTGGTTTGCATTCGCGTTTTGCAGGGCTTCATTCGTCTGTTGCTGGTTTGCATTCGCCTGTTGCTGGTTGGCATTCGCCTGTTGCTGGTTGGCATTAATCTCTTGCTGGGCTATTAGCAGCTGTTGATGGGCTGCATTCGTCTGCTGCTGGTTTGCATTAGTTTCTTGCTGGGCTATTAACAGCTGTTGCTGGGTTTCATTCGCGTCTTTCTGGGCAGCGACATTGCGTACCAGCGCACCCACCACGTCTTCCATCTTGTTTGCAGAGGATGAAAAAAACTTTTTTTTTTTTTTTTTTTTTTTCAAAGTTCTTCAACCCGCAGACCCCCTAGTGCTCTGCCCGCATTCTCCACCATATGTGACAAACGGCTTACTCCGGGGCTCCGTCGTTTGTCCGGGACTGTTTAGAACACGGTCTTTTAGGGTAGGTTAAATGATGAGGCGTCACGTACTGTTCCTTTAAACAGGCTATGCCTGGTTTATTCAGTCCCAGGCACTGAGACTGCCACAGTGCATACAACAGAAAACAGATCAAAACAAAAGCTGCTCACCTGAGCGATAACTTAACTTAGATATCCCTGACTCAGGGTTGGAAGTGGCTTTTCCACTTCCAACATCAAAACACGGTACTTTTGCAGTCTTACACAAATGAACAGAAAGATTGAACCTGTTTGGGGAAGAGGCTTCTCCCCTCTGTAGTTCAGCAGCCTTCCAGCCTCCTGGCTCTTGTGGGGAGACCAGAGCAAACAGGAAATCAGTCTTTCATACCTGATTCCTAATTAGCATGACAGGTGACAGAAATCAGGCAGCAGACAAACTCTGGTCTGGATCTCTCATCCCTCAGTTCCAGCGCTTGCCAAACTGTGGGATGGAGTGTATGTATTATAAGGCTGCACTCCCAGGCCAAACAGGATAGAAACTGTCTAGTATCCTGGGAGCCCTATATACGGAATTTATTACCATCCCCTGGTTTCTGTCACAATATATATATATATATATATATATATATGTATATATATATATATATATGTATATATATATATATATATATATATATATATACTGCATTACAATTCATGAATTTATGCCATCTGGTAGACACGCGAAGCATTGCAGCCTATTAAATCCTAATCATTATCATTTAACAGATCAGCCGCCCGTCAGCCAGGCAAGAACCATGGCTGGGAAGGCAAACGCAACGGGGCTTGTCTGAGGTGAGGAGCGGCGCATTCCAGGTATCTGCCAGGTACATACTGGGTATTTGCTCGAATAAAGTGTGTCGCAGCAGTACACCTGGACATTCCTCAGTTGAACACAGGCAAGCATCATCCCATGGAGGTGGAAGCATTGGTGTGCCCTGAACCTCAGGATCATCCCAGCGCCCCGATAATCATGGGGACAAATACAGACATCGTACAAGCTGTGATCCGCATGTACCTGCAGGAAGCGGGTGAATTACCATTGCGGGCGCTAGCCATTTGCCCCGCCCTACAAGAAGCGTGTGGTAGGATTGCGACCGAAGAGGAGCACGGGATGCTGTATAGTCAAGAACGGGGGCTGACCGAGATCCCTCCCGGGGAAGGAAGAATGATGGTCGCCGCCTGTCATTATCCGGGCAGACGCCTGGAGGATCAATTATTCTCCTTGAAAGCACGACACATGATGACCAGCGGCTCGGCTACGAAGTATTGGCTTCAGTGAAGAAATGGTCGGGGAAAATTCCGGCCCCGACCCAGGTATATGTCCAAAACCTTTCTCCGTACCTCATGTGCATTGACCACCGACAACCGTTGGGTCGATTCTATCCAGTAACTCTGGAAGGAAAGACGGCCGGTGACCGCCCGGTGGCCACCGCCCATGCCGTAACCTCAAGGTTGGCGTTTGACTTCGGAGACTCACCATTGATGGAGGAGTGGAGAGGAAGACTGCAGACCAAACTGGAAGAGCGACGGGGAGTGTTTTCCATAAGTGATATGGATGTGGGGTGCAGTCGCAGCGCCCGTCACATCATTCGATTGAGCGACACAGCGCCATTCCGCGAATGTTCCCGCCGCATAGCACGCCGAGATGTGGAAGAGGTAAGGAGACTATTAGCAGAGATGGAGGAAGCCGGTATTGTTCAGTGATCACGCAGTCCCTACACCTCACCTATCGTGGTGGTCCGCAAAAAGAATGGGACCGTACATCTCTGCGTTGACTATAGGACATTGAACAATCGCACGGTACCTGATCAGTACACACTGCCACGCATTGAGGACCTTCTGAACGCCTTGACAGGAAGTAAATGGTTCAGCGTGCTGGACTTGAGGTCAGGGTATAATCAGGTGTCCATGGACCTGGAAGATCAGGAGAGAACTGCTTTCATCTGCCCGCTAGGGTTCTACCTGTTCACCCGTATGTCGCAAGGGATATGTGGAGCTCCGGGCACCTTCCAGAGGTTAATGGAAAAGACGCTGGGAGACATGAACCCGCAAGAATGCTTGGTGTACATGGACGACATTATAGTGTTCGGGAAGACGCTGGAGGAGCATGAAGAGTGGCTGTTAAAGGTGTTGGACCAACTTCAAAAGGAGGGACTTAAGCTGTCCCTAGACAAATGCAAGTTCTGCCGCACGTCGGTGACCTGTGTGGGCCACATTGTTTCGGCCGAAGGGATATCCACTGATCCAGGGAAGATAGAGGCGGTAGTGAATGGCCCAGACCCAACAACGTCCAGGAGCTACGGTCCTTCCTGGGGTTCTGCGGTTACTACCAGCGATTCGTGGAAGGTTACTCAAGCAAAGCTAAAATCCTGAATAACCTCTTAAAAATCTATCCTGAAGACCCAGGCCGGAAAGCTACCACTGCACAAACACCCTTTGGAGAGAAGAGGACCCCTGCTTGTGAGCAAGCCTTCTTGAGATTGAAAACCAGCTTAACGCAGGCCCCGGTACTGGCCTATGCCGATCCCGATCGAGAATACCTCCTACACGTGGATGCCAGTTTCAGCGGCTTGGGAGCAGTGTTACCCCAGAAACACGATACGGGGCTCCGACCAGTGGCGTATGCAAGTCAAAGCTTGACTCCAAGCGAACAGAATTATCCAGTCCACAAGTTGGAGTTCCTAGCCCTCAAATGGGCTGTAGTGGACAAGCTGCATGATTACTTGTATGGGGTACAGTTTGAAGTCAGGACAGATAACAACCCTATGACTTATATCAACATGTCTGCCAAATTGGATGCGACCAGTCACCGATGGTTGGCGGCGCTGGCCAACTATCGGTTCAACCTTAAATACAAACCAAGGCCTACCAACATAGGGCCGACGCCCTGTCGCGGAGACCTGGGCTTCAACCTACCACTGATGAGGTGGTGTGGGAAGAAATTCTGGGGCCTGGCATACGTGCTCTATGTTCACTAGCAGCAGTAGTAGATTATCAGGTGGCATTCTCGGAATTGAGACTAGCTGATTCACTAGGGTGTCAATCCCGGTCAGTTCCACGGGTGTACTGACGTCCGGAAGGAATGAACATTACGGAGGACAAAATCATTTCCTGGAAAGAATTGGTGCAATATCAGATTCAAGACCCCGTAGTGGAGCTAGCTCGCCAAGCCCTGCAACAAGGCAATCCCTCTATCCTTAAGCAAGCCCCCAGAGAACTGGTGAAACTACTACTGAATGAGTTCGGGAAATTCGAACTGGACAACTGCCTACTGTACCGGGTCATACCGTACCACAATCATCCCACCGGCGACAGTTATTCTTGCCTCAAAACCTGAGAAATATGGTCCTCTGGGCACTACATGATGACCATGGCCATCTAGGCGTTGATAAAAAGTTCGGGTTACTTCGGGACCGGTTCTATTGGCCAAAAATGAGAGAATCGGTGGAAATGCATTGCCGACGATGTACTCGTTGTATGCAGAGGAAGACACTTCCCACTCGGGCTGTCCCCA
Organism: Ascaphus truei; assembly: GCF_040206685.1. Lineage (NCBI taxonomy): Eukaryota > Metazoa > Chordata > Amphibia > Anura > Ascaphidae > Ascaphus > Ascaphus truei. Next base: position 342,135,216 of record NC_134486.1, read on the forward strand.
TGGCCCATCTGAAAAGCTCTGGCCCCATGGATTTGGTGTGCATGGATTTCTTGTGTATCGAGCCGGACACCCGGGGCATCGGTAACTTACCGGTGATTACAGACCACTATACAAGATACGCCCAAGCGTTCCCCACCAAAGATCAACGGGCGGTGACATTGGCTAGAGTATTGTGGGAGAAATACTTTGTTCATTATGGATTACCGAACCGACTACACTCTGATCACGGCAGGGATTTCGAGAGTACTCTCATTAGAGAACTGCTGAAGTTGTTAAATATAGCTAAGTCACGAATTACCCCATACCACCCAGAAGGGGATTCTATGCCCGAACGGTTCAACCGAACGCTGCTTGACATGCTGGGGACATTAAAAGGCTCTCAGAAGACTGAGTGGAGCAAGCATGTGGAGACGTTGGTGCATGCCTATAACTGTACTCGACACAAGTCTACAGGGTATACTCCGTACTTCTTGATGTTTGGGAGAGAAGCTAGGCTACCCGTGGATGTGCGACTGCGGATATCTACCGATGGGGTATCCAACAGGACGCACTTTCGATATGTACAACGGTTACAAGACAGCCTGCAGCAGGCCTATAAATTGGCTGAGAAGGCGGTGGCGCAATTGAATGCGAGTAACAAAAGGCGTTACGATCATAAGGTACGACATAAAGAAATCCGCCTGGGGGATGCGGTTCTCCTTCGTAATCTGGGCATTCCCGGAAAGCACAAACTGGCTGATCGGTGGAGAGATGGGGTGTATGAGGTGGAATCACAGATGCCTGGCCTCCCAGTATACCACATCAAGGACTCCGAAGGCCGGGTAAAGGTATGGCATAGGAACCATCTGCTCCCCATATCTCAAGTAGGGGACAACGAATCGGAAGTGCCCACTGTTTCAATCGATGGAGAAGCTGAAAGTGCAGAGGTTGGCCCAGAGACTGTAATAAATGCCACCTCTGAGAATCCTATGGAAGGAACCTCTCAAAGGGGCTTTTCGACCGCGGGGGCATCTCCCGAAGGAGCTACGGATAAAGAGCCCCTTGGTCCAACGACAGATACGCTGACTCCTGTGAGTCAGCCACTAGACCCGCACAGCCCGTGCTTTGTGCCCCAAAAAGACTTTGTAGACCTATCAAGCCCCTCAAGGGCAGAGTCGGAAATACCAAACGAGACTTGCTATTCTCCCGAGGAGGTAGCTGAAGAGCAACTTCGCCGAAGCCAAAGAACTGGTCAACCTCCAATGAGGATGGCTTATGATCGATTCGGGGCACCCCATTATGAGGCTCAGCAGAGGGCTCGCAGCAGAGTGCAATCTGTCGCTGCAATGTTCAATGAAATGTGCAATCTAATCTAGAGTTGATAAATAAGATCGCATTTATGTTGTGTCATTTTTATTATATAACATTTTGTGTATAGTTACGTAAGTGGTGACCCAAGCGGGGACGTTGGATTCTGCAGGGGGGAAAATGTAGGGGTGTGTTAATATCTCATGTGGATGTAGTGTGTGCTCGGAGGGAGTAGTGCAGGTTCCGCGGTGGCCCGACAGTATAGGGCGCCGCCATGTTATTGCGCAACCTTGCAGAGGGCACTGACAGAGCGTGGAGGTCGCGCATGCGCAGTGTAAGCACGCGAACGACGGACCAATAAGGGAAAGGCTCCGTTGGTGGACTACAACTCCCATGAGCTCTAGGGCAGTCACCTGATACAGGGGAGCCAATAAGGGGGCTGGAATTATGGGAGGAGGAAAGGGAAGCGTGGGGGAGAGACCACGCTAGTCAGAGGAGATCCGGAAGGTGCTGGAGGAGGTAGTGTGAGTGCAGGGGGTCCTTGTCCCGCCTGCATAGGACAGCTATCCCCCCCAGGCCCTTAGGAGTATCCCCTGAGTCACAGTAGGCTGTGCTGCAGGGACACCCTGTAGTGGTAGTGATCTTTCACCTTACTGTATAGCAGTTAGGGACCAGTGTGCAGAGCAAGGTGGTGGCAAGCTGTTTGGGACCAGACAGCTGCACAGTGCGACATCGAAGGAAGGCCGAGGATTCGTCTGATCCTTTTCGAAGTTGTTACCGGTCACCACCGTGACCGGAAGGTATTTACAGCAAGTGCACCAACACCAGTCAACAGGCGCTGATCCCGCCTTAGGCGTAACTGTTTGGGGACACTAGTGAAGTGGCCAAAGGCCTAAGTACACAGAACAATTTTTTCTATTAGTGCAAGGACACGGTGTGTGGGGCACGCGGTGACGGGACAGAGACATACTCATAAGGAGCGTGGCTGAACCACAACTGTTATAAGGACAATACTCAGTAGGAGCGTGGCGGAGCCACTACCGTTCTAAAAGACATTACCAGTTAGCTGTGTTAGTGCATAACGTGATAAGCGTATAGAATAAGGTTATATGTTATGGGTTGATGTCAATGATAAAGTAATAAGGTTACTATTGCATACAGTAAAACTGGTTGCACTCATATGTGTTGTTATGTTTCTTGCCCAGGGGAATCTTACATAATGGGGTTCCTGGGTAAGTGGAGGCGCTGCGCTAATAAGTGTTACCCCAGGCTCCCAGCTAGCGGAGGCTCAGATCTCCTGGAGCCACAGGTGTGCAGTGACCAGTAGTCTCTTTAGAGCATCAGAAAAAGGGCTAGACAAGTTTCCAAGAAACTTACAGGCAGAGCAAACAACCCTACGCATTTAGAAAAATGGTGCTACTAAAATTCCTGTGAACAATATGTGGATAAACGTAATCCAAAAGAATGGACGAGACGGACCATGATATCCCAAAAAACTGTAGAAGGCACTATATAGTGTGGTATAGTGAAATAGGTAACGGTGTCAACTTCATATAGGGGATGGAGGAGGGGGGATTGGGGGATAGATAAACAGCTACAATGTAAATGAGCAACCCCTCAATGTGTAGCCTCCAAGAGACAGAACTGCTCTTGCAAGTTTCCAAGAAACTTACAGGCAGAGCAAACATCACTACGCATATCATAGAATTACACTTCATCAGGGGTATGTCATGCTTTCTCTTAATGCGTGCTCTTTAAACAAATATCTAGCTGTCCCCAGGGATGTCATTTAGATAATGTCTGCATTAAAGATTTTGGTAGTCCCCTCACACACTTTATACAGGTAAAAGTCCACTAATTGAATAATTCATATTTTCTCAGCAGATTTTGATTATCATTAATTGTCTAGTTCCATAGTGTTTCAAACTTCAATTGAAATGTTGCTTGCAAACCATTGAAATACTAGCAGCATCTCACAGGACTGCTAAGCTTTTTATAAACAATAACAATAATAATAATATTAATAATAATTCCTACTCCTCAGAAAGTTGTAGGTGTGTAATGTTTTCAAAGAACCAAGGACCAGATCCACAAAAGGGCGCTAAATGTTATTACACCTTTAATCTCATTCATATGTATGGTAGTAAGTGATCGCTAAAGCTTAGCACCATTTTGTGGTTCTGGACTTGTATGTAATAACTTGTCCATTACTTCACAAAACTTCAAAAATGCATTTGAAACCAAATATCAGAAAGGAAATCTTCTCAATATCTTATTTTGATTTTCATCTTTTCACTTGTTCCATTCCCAAAAAATAAATCTTCTAAAATCAAAATCTATTTTTTTATTTTTTTTTCAGTGCCTTTAATAAATACTTCTCGCAGACTGCAGATTAGTCTTAGGTGATTCCAAAGTGCTCTATCAGAGTCCTCTTCCCACAAACTGGCAAGTTAATGCTTTTTATTTTAATATTCTCTTAAAGCAGCAGTCCAAGCTGATGTTTTTTTCCCCCTTGAATATGTGCATCAATACAATCCATGCAATGATAAGTAATTTGCTAGGATGCCTATCAATCCGTTCTCCTGTGATCGACCGGCGAAAATTCGGCTCTGGGGTAAATGGCTGTTAGTGCAGCAGAAGAGCACCAAAGATGCAAAGTTCTGTGGGTGGAAGATTACTAGACAATTGGTGCAAGAGAGAGGGCAGGGCTCAAATGGGGTGTACCAGAGCCTGTTTCAAAAAAGGAAGGGGATGTGACTTTGTAAATGGTTGCTATAGAAAAAAAATGCTTGTTATTTTATAATACATTAAAATTCAGCTTTGTTTAAACAAAAATGCTGCATGTATTTTCTCATTTAGGATATTGCTTTGTCTGCAGCTTTAAGATGAAGTAGTTATACTAGTCCTGGAGAAGTGGTCCATGGAAATTCTGCATTGATTCAGTTACATATCATGTTTCAAATGCTCTGTACACCATCATTTAATCTATTAAGCAACTCCCATGTTGGACTCTTAAAGGGAATCACAAACTACTCTAATATTCTGTTCCGAGTCAGCATGTCTTTTTCTCCAGTTTTTAAAGGCCTTGATAGTTGCATTGAACTCCAAAAGAACACACAATGTCTGCTTTCTCTTCTATCATTCACTGCTCCTTACTAGGGGTTGGAAAAAGTGTCAAAGGCCGGCCTGCAATCTTTCAGACAAACTTGTGATCCATCTTGAAATAAGAGTACTCATGTTCGTTTTCTATCACACAATGAGGCAAAATGTATCATTAAGAGAACATGATTCTCTCACATTATAGATAAGATATATATATTACCACAATAATAATTAGCTCCCTTTCTGTACCTTTTCATATGACGAAAACCGCTCTTGACCATTAACCCACATAAGTGTACTGACGTGAAAGATATTCCAATGATAATGGAGGAGTCTGAAGCTTCAGAGATTTCTATTTAAAATGCATCTTGAAAAGTAAAAGATGCTCAATATGCACATTTTCAAGGACATGAATCTGAATGCCTGCAATTGAAATACTGCTCCATGTTTTAGAGGCTGGAATAGACTTGTAAAACATGCAGGTGGTCTGGGGGGTGTTTTGTATTTACTAGTGAATCCTAAATAACATTTTAAAAAGTATGAAAAATATTTCATTAAAATTTCTAAATGGTTTTCCTTTAACAAATAATTGATGTTGACTTTAGTAAAGTATCTTTTTGACTATCCCTTTGAAAAACTGCATGTTGGGCACGTTTCTGAAATATTTAAAAGTTGATATCTTTCACAGAAGAACGAAGCTTACCTCCTCATACTGATCTTCCATTTCCTCTGCTTCCTGTTCTGGGCTGACTCTCCCTTCCTTCTGGTTGTCTACGTTTGAGCTTGGCTTACACAGAGGAACAGAATGATTGCCCTCCTTTCCTGGTCGTGATTGTCTTTGGAAATCTGGAAGGCTCCAGTTATGACCTGAGCAGTGTTTGAGATACTTTGGAAGCCAGTTAGATTCCTACATAGAAAAAAAAAAGCCACATAATAATAGACAATTTGGAATAACATTTAGTAGGATTTAAAAGCAGTGGTTTAAAAATGAGCAACACCTCTCCAGGTGAGAGCACACTAAATATTGTAAATAAAATGTAATAATACTCGCATAAAAAAAACACTGAGAAATGCCACTAAAATTACTCAAGGAACTGTACGTATTGGGACACCTTAAATATGAATTAACTCAGATTTAGTTTAACAAATATAGTTGAATATAAGATTTTTTTTGCATAACATGTTTGTTAGTATTGTACATTTAGCGTTTAATAACATTTTAGGTGATTTAAAGGTTGGTTTCTTATTAAGTAGCAAATCCTGTATTAAGTAGGAAAAGCAAAGTGTGTATTATGTTGGTGATATTGCTCCATTCAGATGACTAAAGCCGTTCTAACCTTCTAAGTTACTAGCAATTGTTTTTGTATTAACTCATACTTTTATTGTTATGATTTTTGGTTCTCTCATGTTTTACTTCTGAGAATACATGTACTGTACTGTATATAAAAAAAACAATTTTCATTCTTTTAAATTCTCTTTGCCCTAAATGTAACAGGCTTGTGTCTCTAAGCATCAATATCAAGGTACTTGACCACAATGTTTCCTTACTTGCATCTACCAATAATTTAGGGCATTATTATGTTAAGCAATAAGAAGAATTAGAACAGTTACTGAGACATATTTGAATTTTATGTGTCAAGATATGTCTATTCTGCAATTAATGTTCACTATGTTTTTGTATAAAAGGTTCTAGTGAGTTGTTCTCATATCTGCAAAACCATGTGCAGAGTCCCTATTCATGAATGGAAGTTATATAAAAAGTGATCTAAATTTCTTATATTTCACAGCAAGTTTACAAGAATAAATGACTTGTTGTCAAGTACCCAGACATACACACCCACGGTCACTCCTACCACCCATTGTGGCCAAGCACTGCCTACTACAGCACTTATTCCTTCACCTGATATCTCTGTAAGTCTCCCATTATACCACTTAGATTGTAAGCTCTTCGGGGCAGGGACTTCCTTTTCTATTGTCTGATTTTGCTGCGCTTATTGTATTATTATAATTCCCTGTACTGTATTCTTTGTGAAGCGCTGAGTACACTTTTGGCGCTATATAAATAAAGACATACAATACTTTACGATGGTGCCGAAAACCTGGCAAGGCCATAAACCAATTGGTGCTTCCCATGGAACACAGTAAGTGTGGCTACCTACATTTCAAAGCACATCAAGTTTTATACTGTAATGCACTACACTAATGTTTATGACAAATTAGAGGCTTCTTGTAAAGTATAAATAATAATAAATACAAAGAAGAAAATGATTGGTGTTATCATAGATATTTGTGAAAGTAAGTGGAAATGAAGAGACTTTGGAGTAAAAAATAAACACACAAAATATGTCCCTGTTTCAATTAGGACTACACATGTTCAGAATAATCAAATGTTATCTGCAGGTCACTGACATGCTGATTAGTTTAACATCAAAATTCCGGAATAAACATTTCTCTATTCTGTCTCCTATAACATTTGCTGCGATGCACGTGATATGATAAATGTAATGTAGATATTTTAATGTAACACAATGTGTAATGAGAATCCTTGACCTGATTGTTTTGAATCCTGTTCATCTAGAGAGGCAGGAGTAGAGGGGAGAGTGAGAGAGAAAGAGAGGAGGTGGGCAGTGAGAGGGGAGAGTGAGAGTGAGAGATGAGGGGAGGAGTGAAAGAGAAGGGAGTGAGGGAGAAGAATGGGGAGAGAGGTAGAAGTAAAGGAGAGAGAGGAAAGAGAGGGGAAAGAGAGGAAGAGATCTCACAAGGCTGCTAACAGGAGTGCCCACCTGGAGACTCTAGTTCTGGGCCCGGGATTGCTGTTGGTAGCTGTAACAGGGACTTAACCCTGTCTAAATGAGGCTTCAATAGAAAGCCTCTAGTGGTCTGAGCAATCCAGCAGGGAATGGTTAATTGCAGCTAAAGATAATTAACTAGTTTCCACCTGGCTAATCAGACATGTAGAAAAGCTTCCTGCTGAAAACTGCTTAGAGAGAATATTGAGCACACAGAAGGATTGTGTGCTGGCAGCAAGATACCAGGGGTGCAGCGAACCCGGGAACCCGCAAAAGACTGGCCACAAAGACGGACCCTGACACAAAGAGCCGATGCTTACAGGTACCTCTTTAGACTTTTGGGTCATAGGTAAGGTTGCCAGGTGGCTTGTCCAAAAAATACTGGATGCAATGGTAATAGGTACAACCTGCACAATACATATAAAAATATACCCCCATACCCCCCGAATACATATAAAAATATACCTCCACACCCCCGAATACATATAAAAATATACCCCCACATCTGGCCACTGCCACCAGATGCGAGATCGCAGCAGTATGGAAACAAATAGAGATTCCAATTCTCCCAAAGATTAGACACAGAATTTGGTTTGTGTGCCGGATGGAACAGTTGACGGGTCTGGTCAACGACACCGGCTCAAATTTTCTAAAAGTCTGGGAGCCTTGGTTGGCACAGACAGACATCCCGGGAATAGATATCACCACAATTCTGCAATGATTACCGGTAAATGCATTCTCCGGTAACGAAAGGGATCCTTGACAGCTTAGTGACCGTAAGCCCAGAGCAGGAGTGGGACCCAGGCCTTGGGAGATAAATGGAGGGAGGGGTGACCGGTGGGGTCTCAGGGAGAGCAAAAGAAGCATAGTACGCGGCCCGCCTCGACATATAGCACAAAAAAAAAAAAAAAGAAGCCCACCTGACAGCGGCAGTTTGGATCGTTCACGGAGCATCCCCCCCTCCTCCTCTCCCTTCCCCAGCCCTCCCTTCCCCCCCCCTCCCTGCCCCAGTAACCATTGGGCATGTCTTCCCCCCCCTGTTCGTCTTGTGAGTCTAGTTCGTCAAAATTTTGGAAGGTTTGTATAAAACAAAAATGAAAGTTTTTATTATGGTGATATATTTGGAGATAATGGAGGGTGTTACCATGTAAGATGTATTTCACCCAATAAAACCAAAGTTATAAAAATAAAAAAAATATACCCCCACGCCCCCGAATACATATAAAAATATACCTCACATCCCCGAAAACATATAAAAATATACCCCCAACCTCCCCAATACATATAAAATTTACCCCCACCTCTCCAATACATATTCAAAATACCCCCACCTCCCCAATACATATAAAATGTACTCCCACCTCCCCAATACATATAAATGATACCCCCACCTCTCCAATACATATAGAATATACCCCCACCTCACCAATACATATTCAAAATACCCCCACCTCCCCAATACATATACAAAATACAGAGCAGTTGCCGCCATGTCCGGCTCTCCCCTGCTGCAGGCTTCTCTCCCCTGTCTGTCCCACACCGAGGTGTCTGATGCTAACGTGCGCCGGGCCTCACTGGAATCTGAGCCCAACTAACATCAAGCGCTGACGTCCGAGGACCCGGTGCGCGTCATTATCAGACACCTCGGCATGGGACAGACAAGGAGAGAGAAGCCTGCTGGAGAGAAGCTGGGGGAGAATAGGGCATGGCGACAACCGCTCTGACCAGCCGCCAGCTCCCCTGCAGCCACCCTGTTTTCGGAGAGAGGTAATACATGTCCAGTATTTCCTTTCATTTTATACCGGACTCAGGGGGCAAAAGGGTTCAAAACCAGACACCTGGCAACCCTAGCCATAGGTTGGAAAGAGGCCTATCCTCAAAGCCCTGCAGGTAAAGACTGGTAAAGCGAGCTCGCACTTAGGCTAAGGCCCCAGTGCAGGCAGTGTGCAAGCAACTGGGTGCCTGGCAGCACTCGTTCTCAGCAGCAGCGTGACCAGGTGAACTCCTAGCAAAGCGTGGCAGAGGCGCGGCCATGACATCACACGGCTGGTTTGCCCTGATTGGCTGAACCACCGCCGTGCATAGCCAATGCTCGGCCGCCACACCCTGAAACAAAAATCTTGTCTTTTGGTCAAGGCGGTCGCATACCACAGCTTGTGCACGCACGCACACACGCCGACTGGGGCCTGCCTCATAGAGGGCTGTGCCTTGTGTGCGGAACGCACGCTGTTGTGTGCACAGCCGTGGTCACTGGGGACCTAGTCTTACAAAGGGATAGGTTGTTTATTTATTTTTGTGGTTTTCTGCATTGTTTGAAGTGACTGAATAAAGCCACGGTTTAATTTCCCCCAAATCTGTCTCCCTGGTTGTACTTCTGCATGTCTCTTACAGTAGCCCTGATTGTGGTCTATACAATATAATTCAGACATCTCTCGCCCATATCCTGGGAAACTTTGTATTACTTCTAGAAGATAATGTGTAATGTATGTATGTATGTATGTGTGTGTGTGTTACTGTGAGATTTACATATGTTTCATTCACTGAATTATGTTTCATTGTATATTCCTAAACACTCACATCTTAAAAGGTTGCTATAGGAACGTAATGGTTTCACCAATAATAATTATGATGTGCTCACAAATGATCATTTCATTTGCTGTATACTAAACGTTGGAGGGATTTTTGTCACTTTTGTTTACCCACCATGACTTATTTTAATGTGTGGTTGAAACATATCCCAGCTTCAAATTGCAAAGCCAGTATAACCAACATCACACTGATGAGACCCAAAAGATCGAAACAGCCACCTATGAGTATGTTTCCTGGCTATTCACGTAAACCCAGGCTGCGCTGGAAATCTGTGTAATGCAGCAGGCATAAGCTTATAGGGGTTTATGTCAAAATGGATTTGAAGCAAAATGTGTGCTCATTTGCATGTAATTTCCCAGAATCCCTTACTGCAGAGGAAGAACTGTATGCTAGGAGATAATGATGAAAAGCTGTGTTGCAGACCTGTCTAAGACATGAATGTGCTCAAAAGTTATATTTTCATTTACCTATAATAACTAGAATCTAGGCAATTGACTCTGCACTTTTTATTTCAATAATAATTCTACATTTTTACAATTAATATTCCATAGTATCAAATATCAGATTTTTCATATCTGTTTTTTAATCAGTATAAAAATATAATGCTCCATACGCAAAATAGAAAGCTGAAGAATGATTCAGATTACTGTAATTCTAAAAAGATATTATATATATATATATATATATGTATATATATATATTTATATATATATATATAATTATTTTAAAAAAATTTATCAACCCCACCTTTAGTTGCAAATTAGAATATGCACTGAATATTGTCTAGCTGATTTCATGCAGAGTGCAATTGTGCCATTCAATCTGATACTGGGCTAGAAAGTGGCAGCTGATGTCTAGCTGATGTCATGCAGAGTGCAATTGTGCCATTCAATCTCATACTGGGCTAGAAAGTGGCAGCTGTTATTTTCTCAAATGTGTATATTTGAAATCTGTAAACATCAGGAAGCCTCTACAATACATCTGTAACAGAAGATCCAGGGCACTCACGTAATGAAATCCTTGATCAGAAAGACAGGGAACCCAGGTATAGAAAAAATAGTGAAGGCTTTATTGGAACCTATGTCAAAGTGGTAGTCTCAAAGAGATTATGTCCTCCCATAATTGCACTTTCTCAAGGAGTGCTGGATATACAGGAAATAACCACCTATACAGGTGCTGGGTAAGTGATTTAAGAAAACCCCATCAGACACAGCTGATCGTGGTATAACAAGGTATAAACATTTGTTCGATCAATTAAATTTAAATCCCATTGGCTGAGACAACAAGAAAAAGAAAAAGAAAAAACAACCTCTGTTACTAATTCATAGATAGTAATAAATCCATACGTCAGGATATATTGATAGTAATCATAGAGGTGAATTAAATGTAATATATTAGCTAATAGCTCACCAGTTATTTCAATACAGGGACATTAACATATAACCAACCTGTATATATGATCTACATTTCACTCACTAAAGATATAGTGCTTGAAGCACAAATAAACTGTATTGTATTTATGAGCAATTGATGTTTAACTCATGCCTCAATGAAATTTCAAAGAGGAAGGCATGTACCGTACATAGTATTAAGTTAACAATATATAAATGTAACGGTTGTACCCCCACCCAATCTCATATTGGCCCCTATGTGAGGAAACTGTCCCATGTTACATGTAATGTAGTGTGATGCACCTGGCTTACAGGACTCCTGAGTCTCCCGCTTGATGGTATAGGGGAATACACCAGGACTGGCTCATGAGGTAATGCTGAGAACTACTCCCTTCTGGTACAGCGCCTCCATCTCTTCCAGGTCCCCACGACAGCAGGGAGGAGTCTCTGGAAGGGAACCCCTTGGTGCAGCTTCTCCCTGATTGACTCCACTCTCAGGCAAGAAGGTTCTTTCAAACAGGGCAATCTTTATTGGCAACTTGACTGGCAGACTGCCCATCATAGTGGCCGGTCTTTATCCGCACATATTCAAGGTTGCCTACCTCAAGGAAGTCCCTGGACACCACTCCTAGTCAGGGCCCTAGAAGCTGCCCTTGCTCTTCCCTTACTCTCTAATAGAGTAAGGGGAATAGTCTGCCCACCTCTCCCCTAAGGGAGGACCACAATCCTTGCCAGAGCCCTGGCACTGTGTTGGGTCAGACAGTCACACACTGCAACTCTTCTCTGCAGCACATCACACAGAACCTCCTAACTTTAGGAAGTGATGCGTAATATATAGCTCCAGTAGGCACCACCCCTGTGTCACTGTAAGTGGACACAGAGCATGATGTCACTTCCTTCACTACACATTACACCAAACAGGGGATGAGGGCAAACCTCATGATTACTCCTAGCAAACCTGCCCTCTTAACAGGGATTACTGAACAGGAGGAGAAAAGCATGTAACCCTAAAATTACACGGGGCTACATAGATATGTAAAAAACATAACCAATGTAACCAAGATCTTAATAATATACACATCAAAAATTAATGATATGTAAAAGGTAATGAGTAGTATAAACCTTAAGATTGGATATCTATAAATTGCACAGAATAGCAAAATCAAAGTAATTTGAGACTAGTCTGATATAATACAAATCAGTATCAACCCAAATCAAAAATGGAATTATAACTCTGTACAAAAGAGAGGTTAACTATTCTTTTGATCATAGAATCTTAGTAGAAAAGATTCTAATGTCTAAAAGTATACATGTCTAGACATTGGTTATATTTTGTACAATATAACAAACAAAGGAACATGAAACAGTAACTTAAGGAATGCATAAAGACCATTACTAATTTAGAGAAAGCAGTTTAGATCCCGCTCTAAGTTTAGACCATGGGGTTGCAGTGTACCCAGAGTAAATATCCAATATGCCTCCCATTGATATAAAATGTTGGTCCTATTACCACCCCTTCTAGGGATTGGAATATGTTCTAAGGCTGTGCATTTAAGAGACTGTAAAAAACCTGATTGACATTCCAAAAAATGCTTAGACACAGGATGGTTGGTATCTTAGTTGGAAATTAATCTTAGGTGCTCTAAAATATGTATTTTAAGTAACCTGGTGGTTAATTCCACATATTGTTTCAGATAACCACGTGTAAGTGGATAAACTAAGGAGCTCGTTTGGCATGTAATAAAGGATTTAATTAAATATTTTATAGTCCTATCACTATTTTCAAAGGTTAACTTTTTTAACATATGGGCAGATTTTGCAGTGACCACATTTATGTGAACCTATGAGTAGTGGGAAGAAACCTTTATTCCTATTGGATTTCTGAGTTTGAAACATGCTCGGAGAGATCATGTTGCCCAGTGTTTGGGATTTGCTAAATACTATCTTAGGATCCAAGGATACCATTTTGTGTATAGTGGGATCAAGAGAAATAACATGTCAATGTTTTCTAACAATGGCAGATATTGCTGCAGCCTGATTGCTATACTGTGTAATGAAGTAGTGTGGATCATGTGTAGTCTTGTGAGATGGAAAAGTGATATCCATATCTGTATCAAAATTGTCTATTGAAATAAGATCAGTCCTATCTACTGACAGTGCGTGTAAATAAGCCTCAGACAAATCTTGGTCATCGTTAACCTCTTTGCAAAAAGCGATTCCTCAGGTCCATTGATCTGCTTTTATAATTATTCAATGAGGAACAATTCCAACGTAATTCCTCTTGGAATTCCTTTAAAAAATGGATCTATTGTGACAACTCTTTGCGTGTAGCAAAGCGTTTCGAGAGTTTTCTTTGCGATAAATATCGCTTTGAATATTCTTATCTAGATCTACAAAGAGATACAAGTTCAAACACTGGATGTGATGTCGGTGATGAGTGTGAGTGAAAGGTATATTGAGCGTGTTGTCTCCTAAATCAAAAAAGAGAAGTAAATCTTGAATAGATCCATTCCAAATAATGAGCACGTTGTAAATGTGGCATTTATAAAACACTAAATTGTGTCGAAAGGGATTGTTGTCTCCAAACATGTGGGACATTTCCCACCAACCAATGAAAAGGTTGGCGTAGGATGGGACAAAACATTTGCCCATCGCAGTCCCACGTGTTTGGAGATAAAACTGCCGGTCGAACTGAAAATATTTGTGTGTGAGAAGGTAATGAATACCATCAAGTAAAAAAGTTTTATGTGCTTGTGATAGTGTGGATATGTCTTCTAAATAGTGACGAAAGGCTGTGAGACCGTGCTGATGTGCAATGATGGTATATAATGAAGCCACATCTAATGTGACCCATAGGTAAGTGGCGTGCCACGTGAGCAGTTTCTGATTCTCACAGCAAGCGGGACTCAAGCTACCAAAGTAGGTCTGCAATAGGAGGTAAGAGTACTTTTACCTACCTCCATCATCCCATGTAGTTCCCTAACAGCATTTCACCTGAATCCCAGAGTCAATAGGATTCTTGCTATCCTCAGCGGGTCTTCAATAGGAGGTTAGTACTTCTACATACCTTCCAAGACCACATATAGCTCCCTGACGGACCTCCATTACTCTCTCCCCGATCCTACCTCTACTCTAGTACATTTATGTGAGCGTACTCCGGAGCGCAGGACAGTTTTCCTCTTCAGTAGCCTCTACAATACAAATGCACTAAAAGCCTATTAAGTCCAAAGAAGATGTACAGAAAATCGAGACCATCGTGATTGATGTGATGATTCCAAAACATTCTTCTGTATGTAAAAGATAAAGGTGAATGTGAAGATATTACCCAAAATACCACATGTGTGCTAGAGTGAAATCATTTAGTAAAATATGTCATTACAGATGTATGAGGAATTAATGTTCCCGCTTGTGTGTTGTAGTGGGACACACAGAATGTGCCAGGGGGAGCAGACACTATGGAACAGACACTATTGTGTCTGCATTAGCTGAGTGCAAAAAAGGGGTCGGCTAATGTGCTATTGCACCCACTAACGCACGTCAGACGGTGCAATAACGCCAGCTACATCTGCAGTTTCTGTGATGCCACAGCTGTCAAAACAAATGGAACAATGGGATAAGTGACGCAATACTAACAGGAACCAAAGACTGAATCATATAAACTCTGCAAATGTCAAGTGAATGGGGCCCATTCAGATGTTCCCTTGCCTCTGAAGAAGCCGCTTCACAGAATATTGAATAAGGCAAGAAGAGACATAGTTATTTATCAGTATTATTCCATACCTTCTGCGATAATAGGAAAAAACCTGGCGCTTACCTTAAGCTTAATATATGAGGTGTGCTTACAATGTGGCAGTAAGTTAGACCACGGCTCTATGACAGATGCTTTGAGCCAGCATGGAGTTCCCCTCTGCTGCAACCCCAGGGAAGGGTTAATCCGGAACCCTTTTAAAGATATAGAGACATACAAGCAATGGGGGAGCGTGGGATTAAAAAAAACATTTGACAATAAAAAACAATAAAATACAATAAAATTAATGTGGTTACAACAATATTGCTGGGGGTTGGTGAAAATATTAAATACACTTACACGGCCATGTGCAAGCGGACACGGTAATGTGGTTTCTTTAAGCAATTCCAGTCACTCCCAACAACAGGTAATGGTGGTTTAGAGGGTTTTGAAATAAATATATAAATATATCTGTACTCACACGGCCATGTGTGAGTCCTTGCAGGAAATTGGTAACTTTGGGGTTAAATTAACCCATCTGCATCTCCCCCCAGTGTAGACTCTTCTTTGTTTACAACCAACGTGGGGTTCTAACCCCGGTCTTGGGCATCAGATGGGGACTCTCCCCAGTGGTGGTAGTAGGGGGGGGAGTAGGTAGAGAAAGTGAGGCACGTTGTCAGTGGGGTTTAAAACACATTTATTAGTTTTAAAAGCAATTGGTACAACAAGACTCACATACATACATAGTGGTTGGACCCCTGGCCTCCTCGTGCAGTCCAGGATACAGTTTAAGCAGCCGTTATTGCCAATCACGCGTCCGTGATGCAGGAGGAAAAAAAAACAAAACTTTTTCTCCTTATCTGCAATGGCTGCCTGGTTGATCCGGCTACGGGAGCCACGTTGGGCCAAATTCAGCAGGAACTTTAGAGCTACGCGTTTCGTCGAATCATCGACTTCCTCAGGCTCATATTCTGACGTGGAGGGGGTCTCTGAGTTTTATAAACCCCCTGTGTAATCAAAGTCTAATTGGGGCGGGCTGTGTTTAATAAAGCCCTAATTACAAAGTTTTTTATTTTTTTTATTTTTATGTTTTTTTTTTTTGTTTTTTTTTTTATAAACGAGATTTACATAATTCATGTTCTGTAATCACACTGTCTTGCCTTTTAGAATTGGTTTAAGTTAAAACATTCTTGTATACTTAAATTAATATCCCTAACCATCAGGGGTTAATAGATGACTGCAATAAAATACATACTTGTTGATTATTTAATGAGATAATTTTATCAGAGTATTGTCAAATTTATTTGTAAACTTCACACACATTTAAACAATTTTATACAAATTCTACTAAAATTAAAATTCACAGGTATTTTGGTTTTAAGACCTCCAATGGGGTCCATCTAATCATATGTCAGAATTGGTCATCTGGTGATAATAGTTCAAAGTGTACTTGCTCCTTGAACCTCAACATTTAGATAAAAAATTCTTACCATGTAGATTTATAAACACATATAAATTAGTTAGAACATTTTGGCTATCAAAAGTGCCCAAATCCTTTAATATAAAAAGTAAATTACCCATCCCCGTCAGGGTTATACATTGGTTAAAAAACAATTATAAATGGATCATACGCAATATGTTCCATTTTAAAAATTAATCACTTTTGTAATAGTCGCACAAAATATTATTATCATTCTAAATCTAAAAGCTATGAACTAAAAATCTAAAAACAAGACTGACAACTAAAAACTAAAACTAAAAAGGGAACTGACGCTGGACAAAGAAAATCTAGGGAACTAAAGGGAGCTGTAACAGAATGGAACTGTAAATGAATGGAACTGTAAAAGAAGAAGGGGAGAGGGGAAATACAATCAAACCCACATCTAATCCAATTTTCTTATGGTTCTAGATAGGGGTAAAAAGTTCCTCCCTCATAACTCTATATAGTTTAATGAATGCCTCAGTAGCCCAGTAAAATTTAATTAAATTTATTCAATTGAAAGCGGCGATATCGAGGTCGACGTTGAGGCCTGAGGGGGACATGGATTTCAAACGGTATATCCAAAACGTCTCCCTCTGCCGTAAACGTCTCAATCTATCACCCCCCCTCCAATTCTCAGGGACCACTTCTAATCCCCTATAAAGTAGTCCTGAGGGGTCCCCCCCATGTTTCTGGATAAAATGAAGGGGCACACTATGGGTGGTCATTCCCCTTCTTATATTGCCCAAGTGTTCCAGTATGCGGGTCCTAAGACTTCTTATGGTCCGGCCCACATACTGGAGTCCACATGGGCATTGGAGCATATATACCACGTATTTGGTTTTGCATGTGATGAATTGTTTGGTCTTGAACCCTTCGTTTGTAACATTTGAGCTGAATTCTATTTTATCAGTCATCGCATGCTTACAGGCCTTGCATTCAAAACACTTAAAAAACCCCATCGGTTTAGGTAACCAGTTATTGTTTTTAATCTCAGTTTCCTTCCTGTATACGCTGGGCACTAATTTGTTTTTAATGTTCTCCGCCCTTCTGAAGATAACACGGGGTGTTTCTGGCAGATAGTCTTTTAATAGTGTATCTTTGCACAGCACGTGCCAATGTTTCATTAAAATCTTTTTAATATTATGGGCCTCGTTGTTATATCTTGTTATGAATGGAACGATGTTATTGGTGGTGTCTCTTTTTTGCTTGGGTACCATCAGTTCTTCTTTATTTAAATTCAGAGCTCTCATATGTGCTTCTGCAATTAAATCCTGTTTATACTGCCTTTCTTCGAATCTGGTTTCCAGAACTCCTGCTTGTTCTCTATATATCTCAACCTCTGAGCAGTTCCGTCTAAATCGTCTGAATTGTCCGAACGGAATATTCTTTAGCCATTTTTGATGGTGGCAACTGCTGTTTAGTAAAAAGTTATTAGCATCAACTTCCTTGAAATAGGTCTTGGTTTTGAGAATATTCTTCTCAATGTAGATGGTTAGGTCAAGGAAGTTGATGCTCTCTGTACTCATCTCTGATGTGAAACTCAGATTAACCTCATTGTTATTAATATAGGTCAAGAAGAGTTTAAGATTTTCCTCGCTCCCCTGCCAAATGATGAGCACATCATCGATGTATCTCTTCCAGAGGACCAGGTTTGCTCCGTATGGGTTTTCCGACCAGATGTTGGTCTCTTCCCAATGTGCCATGAAGGTGTTGGCATAGCTTGGAGCAAACCTGGTCCCCATAGCGGTCCCGCATTTTTGCAAGAACATGGACCCATCAAACCAAAATAGGTTATGAGACAGAATAAACCTTATTCCATCTAGTAGAAAACATTTTTGTTCCTGTGGGACTGATGGGTCTTTCTCCAGCGCAAATGCCACCGCTGCACACCCATCCTCATGCCTTATTGATGTGTACAAAGACGTCACATCACAGGTCACTAATATGTAGTCTTCTTGCCACTTAATTGTTGATAGTATGTTTAGGACTTCTAAAGTGTCCTTTAGATAGGCTTTTGCGCTAGTCGCGTACTTCTGTAAGTATATGTCAACATATTCAGAGAAGTTCTGTGTCAGAGACCCGATACCCGATATAATGGGTCTACCTGGTGGTCTCAGCATGAAGATAGACGGAGGGAGAAATATCCCGCGAACACCTACAAAAAAGGGGGTTCCTCAAGGTATGATAAAGATCACACAGGGGGGACAGAAAGAAGATATCCCAATTACTATAGCAGGGGAGGAGGCGACCATTATTCATATAACAGAGATAACAGGTATACCAGAGATGACCGTAGCTATAGATGGGAACGTTCCCCAAGGCGAGACCGTTCAGTAAGGCGGGATCGTTCACCGAGGAGAGAAAGATCACCAAGACGTTCCAGAGAGGTACTGTCGAGGGAAAGGTATGAGAATAGGAGAGAAGAAAGAGATCACAGGGAAATGAGAACCAAATATGAGGAACCCAGTAACCCTATTTGGGAACGCACAGAAGGCCCCAGAGCTGGGGTTTCTTTTTTAGAACAGGCACCACAGGGAACAGTGGAGATAAAAAACAGGTTCTCTTGCCTGGACGACCCAGGGGTACCGGAGACACCGGAAGGGAAAGGAAGGAAAAGAGACAGAGAGGGAAGAGAGGAAGAAGAAAATGTAGGGAGCAAGAAAGCAGCACGCTAAAAGGGGTTTTTAACTTAAGTTCAAAAACATTAGACAAAGTGCAAACACAGGTACTCGCGAAGGGACTTAATTTTGCGCCTACACGGGGGCCTAGTGGCTTCGATCTTTTTATCGATGCACAAAAATATTTACGGCAATTAACGATAAAAAGATTTTTTATAAATAAAAGTACCCCAGGGTGTAGCCAAGATCAATCAACGAAGGAATCAGAAATTGTAGCTACCCCCAAGGATGTGTTCATACACTCTAACCTTAAGAATAAATCGAACTTCTATCCAGCCCATTGCAAAGGGCAATATCTGGAGGTGTTTAACAAACTTGTTATGGACGATTTTGAAAAACTTGCATCCAAAAAGGGTAAGCATAGAGAAAATTTAACAAAGGAGGAAAAGCAAGCTCTAAAAACACTCAGCGAAGACACTAGCATTACAATTAAATCAGCAGACAAAGGGGGTGGTGTCGTTATTATGGACACCAGTTATTACCTCTTTGAGTGTCTCCGTATTCTAGGTGATGAGACAACCTACGAGAGGTTGACACAAGATCCTTCAAAGGCATACCAGGAGGAACTAAAACAGATTTTGAGTGAAGCAAGGGACGTAGGGATCTTGGGTGAAAAGGAGTTCAACTATCTTTTCAAATCTGAACCAGTAAAACCAGTGTTCTACTTTTTACCCAAAACCGTCAGAGACCACCAGGTAGACCCATTATATCGGGTATCGGGTCTCTGACACAGAACTTCTCTGAATATGTTGACATATACTTACAGAAGTACGCGACTAGCGCAAAAGCCTATCTAAAGGACACTTTAGAAGTCCTAAACATACTATCAACAATTAAGTGGCAAGAAGACTACATATTAGTGACCTGTGATGTGACGTCTTTGTACACATCAATAAGGCATGAGGATGGGTGTGCAGCGGTGGCATTTGCGCTGGAGAAAGACCCATCAGTCCCACAGGAACAAAAATGTTTTCTACTAGATGGAATAAGGTTTATTCTGTCTCATAACCTATTTTGGTTTGATGGGTCCATGTTCTTGCAAAAATGCGGGACCGCTATGGGGACCAGGTTTGCTCCAAGCTATGCCAACACCTTCATGGCACATTGGGAAGAGACCAACATCTGGTCGGAAAACCCATACGGAGCAAACCTGGTCCTCTGGAAGAGATACATCGATGATGTGCTCATCATTTGGCAGGGGAGCGAGGAAAATCTTAAACTCTTCTTGACCTATATTAATAACAATGAGGTTAATCTGAGTTTCACATCAGAGATGAGTACAGAGAGCATCAACTTCCTTGACCTAACCATCTACATTGAGAAGAATATTCTCAAAACCAAGACCTATTTCAAGGAAGTTGATGCTAATAACTTTTTACTAAACAGCAGTTGCCACCATCAAAAATGGCTAAAGAATATTCCGTTCGGACAATTCAGACGAATTAGACGGAACTGCTCAGAGGTTGAGATATATAGAGAACAAGCAGGAGTTCTGGAAACCAGATTCGAAGAAAGGCAGTATAAACAGGATTTAATTGCAGAAGCACATATGAGAGCTCTGAATTTAAATAAAGAAGAACTGATGGTACCCAAGCAAAAAAGAGACACCACCAATAACATCGTTCCATTCATAACAAGATATAACAACGAGGCCCATAATATTAAAAAGATTTTAATGAAACATTGGCACGTGCTGTGCAAAGATACACTATTAAAAGACTATCTGCCAGAAACACCCCGTGTTATCTTCAGAAGGGCGGAGAACATTAAAAACAAATTAGTGCCCAGCGTATACAGGAAGGAAACTGAGATTAAAAACAATAACTGGTTACCTAAACCGATGGGGTTTTTTAAGTGTTTTGAATGCAAGGCCTGTAAGCATGCGATGACTGATAAAATAGAATTCAGCTCAAATGTTACAAACGAAGGGTTCAAGACCAAACAATTCATCACATGCAAAACCAAATACGTGGTATATATGCTCCAATGCCCATGTGGACTCCAGTATGTGGGCCGGACCATAAGAAGTCTTAGGACCCGCATACTGGAACACTTGGGCAATATAAGAAGGGGAATGACCACCCATAGTGTGCCCCTTCATTTTATCCAGAAACATGGGGGGGACCCCTCAGGACTACTTTATAGGGGATTAGAAGTGGTCCCTGAGAATTGGAGGGGGGGTGATAGATTGAGACGTTTACGGCAGAGGGAGACGTTTTGGATATACCGTTTGAAATCCATGTCCCCCTCAGGCCTCAACGTCGACCTCGATATCGCCGCTTTCAATTGAATAAATTTAATTAAATTTTACTGGGCTACTGAGGCATTCATTAAACTATATAGAGTTATGAGGGAGGAACTTTTTACCCCTATCTAGAACCATAAGAAAATTGGATTAGATGTGGGTTTGATTGTATTTCCCCTCTCCCCTTCTTCTTTTACAGTTCCATTCATTTACAGTTCCATTCTGTTACAGCTCCCTTTAGTTCCCTAGATTTTCTTTGTCCAGCGTCAGTTCCCTTTTTAGTTTTAGTTTTTAGTTGTCAGTCTTGTTTTTAGATTTTTAGTTCATAGCTTTTAGATTTAGAATGATAATAATATTTTGTGCGACTATTACAAAAGTGATTAATTTTTAAAATGGAACATATTGCGTATGATCCATTTATAATTGTTTTTTAACCAATGTATAACCCTGACGGGGATGGGTAATTTACTTTTTATATTAAAGGATTTGGGCACTTTTGATAGCCAAAATGTTCTAACTAATTTATATGTGTTTATAAATCTACATGGTAAGAATTTTTTATCTAAATGTTGAGGTTCAAGGAGCAAGTACACTTTGAACTATTATCACCAGATGACCAATTCTGACATATGATTAGATGGACCCCATTGGAGGTCTTAAAACCAAAATACCTGTGAATTTTAATTTTAGTAGAATTTGTATAAAATTGTTTAAATGTGTGTGAAGTTTACAAATAAATTTGACAATACTCTGATAAAATTATCTCATTAAATAATCAACAAGTATGTATTTTATTGCAGTCATCTATTAACCCCTGATGGTTAGGGATATTAATTTAAGTATACAAGAATGTTTTAACTTAAACCAATTCTAAAAGGCAAGACAGTGTGATTACAGAACATGAATTATGTAAATCTCGTTTATAAAAAAAAAAACAAAAAAAAAAAACATAAAAATAAAAAAAATAAAAAACTTTGTAATTAGGGCTTTATTAAACACAGCCCGCCCCAATTAGACTTTGATTACACAGGGGGTTTATAAAACTCAGAGACCCCCTCCACGTCAGAATATGAGCCTGAGGAAGTCGATGATTCGACGAAACGCGTAGCTCTAAAGTTCCTGCTGAATTTGGCCCAACGTGGCTCCCGTAGCCGGATCAACCAGGCAGCCATTGCAGATAAGGAGAAAAAGTTTTGTTTTTTTTCCTCCTGCATCACGGACGCGTGATTGGCAATAACGGCTGCTTAAACTGTATCCTGGACTGCACGAGGAGGCCAGGGGTCCAACCACTATGTATGTATGTGAGTCTTGTTGTACCAATTGCTTTTAAAACTAATAAATGTGTTTTAAACCCCACTGACAACGTGCCTCACTTTCTCTACCTACTCCCCCCCCTACTACCACCACTGGGGAGAGTCCCCATCTGATGCCCAAGACCGGGGTTAGAACCCCACGTTGGTTGTAAACAAAGAAGAGTCTACACTGGGGGGAGATGCAGATGGGTTAATTTAACCCCAAAGTTACCAATTTCCTGCAAGGACTCACACATGGCCGTGTGAGTACAGATATATTTATATATTTATTTCAAAACCCTCTAAACCACCATTACCTGTTGTTGGGAGTGACTGGAATTGCTTAAAGAAACCACATTACCGTGTCCGCTTGCACATGGCCGTGTAAGTGTATTTAATATTTTCACCAACCCCCAGCAATATTGTTGTAACCACATTAATTTTATTGTATTTTATTGTTTTTTATTGTCAAATGTTTTTTTAATCCCACGCTCCCCCATTGCTTGTATGTCTCTATACCTTCTGCGATGGAAGATACCTGATAGTCCATCCAAGAGAATAGGTCATTAAGGGTCATATTTACTTAGCAGTGTTACTGTGTAGCCCTTTTTGTGAATCCTGGATTGAAAGGAACTACTGGTGTACTGTATATAACTGTTGGTTCAGGAGCTCTGAGCCTCCGCCATGGGAGAGCCTGGGGTCATACCCTTAACTATCATGGTGCAGCGCCTCCACTTACCCAGGATCCCCATATTAGAGAATCTGCCCTGAGTAAGAAACATACAACGATTTGTGCAACGGGCAACCTTTTACTATTGCAATATGAAATGCACGATTATAGAATATACATGACACATCATAACCCTTATACTCTATGTATATAGCACATCATGTAAAACACACACACAGTGGCTCAGCCACACCTTGTTCGGTATAATGTCCTGTACACAGGTGGCTCTGCCACTCTCCCTAGGAGTATGTCCTGTAACTAGTGTCTGTACAGCATAGTACGCTGGCACACTGGTGCCCCCAATTAGTTAGTGGGAGGCGGGATCAGCGCCTGATGACCGGTGTAGGTGCACTTGCTGATTAAAGATACCTTCCGGTCACTACGGTGACCACACCACTTCACACAGGTACTCAGGGTTGCTCCAGCCTTTCGCCGACACTCCGTGATGCTGTGAGGTCTGTCCGCCAGACCAAGATGGCGTCCGCCACTCCGCAGCTGAGCCGCACTAAAGGATGGGTCCCTAACTACTACGGCCGTCCCTACAAAAGCGGCACCCTACGATGACAGGGGTAATGCTCCTGGGGGCTGGAGAATGTCTCTCACCTAAGCGGAAGGGTCACTGACCCTCCGCTCGCGCACACGAGGTTCCGCCACCTTCCTCCTTCACCTCTCACTCGTGTGTCCCACCGCCCACACGCATCCTGTTTTCTCTATCCAGAGTCTCGCACCCTATTGGTCCCCAGCCTCAGCTGACTCTCCCACAGTTCAGAGTTCAGAGTGCAACCCCCAAAGTCTCTCCAGATTGGTTGCCGTTCGCGCGCTTTCCTCGCGCATGCGCAGCCTGACTCTTACTCAGTGACCTTACTGGCAAAAGAACAGTATGGCGCTTCCTATGTCAGTGACAGCGCGGAACCATACATATATATGTATACACATCCTTACATTCTCCCCTCTCCAGATTCCAACGTCCCCGCTGGACTACCTAACCAACATATATGTGAACTTATTTACACCGCCCTCTCTTCCCTAGATCAGGTTACACATTTCGTTGAACAATACCACCATAGCTTGCATTCTATGCCGAGCCCACTGCCGAGCCTCATAATGGGGTGCCCCAAATTGATCGTATGCCATTCGCATGGGAGGCTGACTGGTTCTTTGACTTCGCCTAGGTTGATTCTCCTCTGCTTCCTCTACAGAGTATCCAGTTTCATCGGGTATTTCCATCTCTACCCTTGAGGGTTTTTCAACATTATTAAAGTCTCTTTGGGGTGTGAAACATGGGCTTTGTGGATCTAGGGACTGACTCACTGGAGTCAGATTATCAATGTTCGGGCCAAGAGGCTCTTTACCCGTAGCTCCTTCGGGAGATGCCCCTGCAGCCGGAAGGCCCCTTTGAGAGGTTCCTTCCATCGGATCTTCAGAGGTGGCAATTTTTACAGTCTCTAGGCCATCCTCTGGAATTTCAGCTTCTCCATCTATTGGCGTAGCAGATAATTCTAACTCATTGTTCCCTACTTGAGGTATGGGAAGTAGATGATTCCTATGCCACACTTTTACGCGGCCTTCGGAGTCCTTGATCCGATACACTGGAAGGCCAGGCATTTGTGACTCCACCTCGTACACACCTTCTCGCCACCGGTCCGCCAATTTATGTTTCCCAGGAACACCTAAGTTGCGTAAGAGGACCGCATCCCCGGGGTGAATTTCCTTGTGACGTACTTTGTGATCGTAGCGTCTTTTATTTCCCGCATTCAATTGTGCTGCCGTTCGTTCAGCCAATTTATAAGCCAGCTGCAAACTGTCCCTCAGTCGCTGTACATATCGAAAATGCGTCCTATTGGATACCCCATCGGTAGATATCCGTAGTCGCACATCCACCGGTAACCGGGCTTCCCTTCCGAACATCAAAAAGTACGGGGTGTACCCAGTGGACTCATGCCGGGTACAATTATACGCATGCACCAACGCTTCGACGTGCTTACTCCACTCCGTCTTTTGTGGGCTTGTCAGTGTCCCCAACATGTCTAACAAGGTGCGATTGAACCGTTCGGGCAACGCATCCCCTTCGGGGTGGTACGGGGTAGTCCGCGACTTGGCAATGTTTAGTAATGTGAGCAGTTCCTTTATCAGTGTACTCTCAAAGTCCCTGCCCTGATCAGAGTGAAGACGATTTGGTAATCCATAATGAATGAAATACTTCTCCCACAGGACTCGGGCCACCGTTACGGCCTTCTGATCTTTCGTAGGGAACGCTTGGGCGTACCTGGTGTAGTGGTCAGTGATCACGAGAACATTACGGGGCGACTGTCGGGCTCAATACAGAGAAAGTCCATACACACCAGATCCATGGGACCCGAACTTTTCAAATGTGCCATGGGAGCTGCCCTGGTGGGCAGTGTCTTTCTTTGTAGGCAGCGGGTACACCTTCGACAATGCTGCTCCACGGACTCCCTCATCCTAGGCCAGTAGAACCTATCCTGTAGCAGCCCATATGTCTTATCAATGCCCAAATGGCCATGGTCATCGTGAAGGGCCCGAAGGACTAGGGTCCTCAAGCGTTCCGGTAGAAACAGCTGACGCCGATCGGGGTGGTTATGATATGGTATCACCCGATATAACAAACAATTGTTCATTTCGAACTTCCCAAACTCGTTCAACAGGAGTTTCACCAAGTTCTTGGGGGCTTGCTTCAGTATAGAAGGATCATCTCGTTGTACCGCTTGACGAGCCATCTCCACTATGGGGTCTTGAGTTTGGTAATGCACTAGATCCCTCCATGAGATGATATTGTCTTCCGTGATATTCATCCCTTCTCGACCTTGATAGGCCCGAGGAATGGCTCGTGAATGGCATCCCAACGAGTCAGCAACCCGTAATTCCGAGAATGCAACCTGATTGTCGACTATCGCAGCCACGGAACAGAGAGCACGAATCCCGGGGCCCGGTATTTCTTCCCACACCTCTTCATCAGGGGTAGCCTGAAGGCCAGGTCGACGCGATAGAGCATCGGCACCTATGTTGGTGGGTCCGGGTTTGTATTTGAGGTTGAACCTATAGTTGGCCAGGGCAGCTAACCAACGGTGTCCAGTGGCATCCAATTTGGCTGATGTATTTATATAGGTCATGGGGTTGTTGTCCGTACGTACTTCGAACTGTACCCCATACAGGTAGTCATGCAGCTTGTCCACCACGGCCCATTTTAGGGCCAAGAATTCCAGTTTGTGGACCGGATAGTTCTGCTCACTAAGGGTCAAGCTTCAGCTCGCATAGGCCACAGGACGTAGCCCGGTCTCATACTTCTGATGCAATACCGCTCCCAGCCCGCTAAGGCTAGCATCGACATGTAGGACATATTCCCGTTCTGGATCCACATAGGCCAAGACTGGAGCCTGAGTGAGGCTAGTCTTTAAATTCAGGAAGGCCTGTTCACATTCTGGGGTCCATTTCTCCCCAAAGGGCGTCTGCGCCGTGACCCCCTTCCTCTCGGTTTCCCCTGGGTACACCCTTAGAAGATCGTTCAGCCGCTTTGCTTTGCTAGAGTAGCCTTCCACGAACCGCCGATAATAGCCACAAAATCCCAAAAACGACCACAGCTCTTGAATATTTTGAGGCCTAGGCCAGTTCACCACCGCTTCTATCTTCCCAGGATCGGTGGACACCCCTTCAGCCGATACGATGTGGCCCACATACGTCACAGAGGACCGACAGAATTTACATTTGTCCAGAGATAGTTTGAGGCCTTCCCCCTGAAGCCTATCCAACACCTTCATTAGTCTCTCTAATTAGTCTCTTCTAGAGTCCGCCCAAACACTATAATATCGTCCAGGTACACCAGGCATTCTTGCGGGTTCAGGTCTCCGAGAGTTTTTTCCATTAATCGCTGGAACGTGGCGGGTGCCCCGCAGATCCCTTGCGGCATGCGAGTGAACTGATAAAACCCCACGGGGCAGATGAAGGCCGTCTTTTCTTGGTCCTCCTGCCCCATGGGTACCTGGTAATACCCCGACCGGAGGTCGAGTACACTGAACCAAGTACTTCCCGTCAGAGCGTTCAATAAATCTTCGATTCGGGGCAGCGTGTATTGATTGGGAATGGTGCGGTTATTCAGTGTTCGGTAGTCCACGCATAAGCGTACGGTCCCGTTCTTCTTGCGGACTACCACAATGGGCGAGGCGTAAGGACTGCGGGACCCTTGCACAATCCCAGCCCTCTCCATTTCGGCGATTAACCTTCTCACTTTGTCTACGTCCCGGGGGGCGAGTCGTCGAGAACGTTCCCGGAAGGGAGTAGCATCACTCATTCGGATGGTGTGGCGGGCACTGCGGCTGCATCCCACATCCATGTCACTGGTGGAGAACACCTGTTGGCGTTTTTGTAACTCGATCCGCAGCCTTTCCCTCCACTCCTCGGGGAGCGGAGAATCCCCAAAGTCGAATTCTAGCCAGGATCCGGAGGTATGACCATAGTTATGGGGTCGCCCCGTCACGCTCTTCTCTTCGGGAGTCACGGGGTATATTCTGCCTAGTGGCTGGCGTCGATCAATGCTCATGGGATATGGGGAGATATTTTGCACGTATACCCAGGTGCGCTCAGGGATTTTTCCAGGCCACTTCTTTACGGAGGCCAACACTTCGTAGCCCAGCCGGTGCTCATCCTGGGCCACACTTTCTAAGGAGAAGAGCTGATCCTCCGGGCGTCGATCCGGGTAGTGGCATGCGGCGACCATCATCCTTCCTTCCCCCGGGGGAATTTGAGTCAGTCCCCACTCTTGACTATAGAGCGTCCCATGCTCTTCTTCTGTCGCGATTTTCCCGCAGACCTCTTGGAGAGCAGGGCAGTCGGCCAGGGCCAGCAACGGGGCTTCTCCCGCCTCTTGCAAATACATGCGGAACACCGCGCGCACAATGTCAGCGTTAGTGCCCAAGATGATCGGTGCACTGGGGTGATCCTGCGGTTCAGGGCACACTAGGGCCTCCACTTCCATGGGATGATGTTTACCAGTGTTCAGCTGTGGAATGTCTAACTGCACCTTTACTACGCCGTCTATGGGGTAATCCTCATGACTCAATCCCCTCAGTCGCAAGGCATCCGCAGAGAGTAACGGTAATCGATGGAGGTGTTGATCGTAGAAGGGCCGGTATACGATGGTCACCTGAGATCCCGTGTCCAGTAATGCGGCGGCGTAGATGCCTTCGATGACTACCCGAATGATGGCGGCGGGGCCGATCCGGCTGCTTGGGGATGGCGGCGACGTTCCTCCACCCTCCAGAGTCTTGCACGGCATTGACTGCGTGGGCCGGGAGGCCGTTTTCCGTAAGGTGGGGCAACGGGCACGCAGATGTCCCATCTTCCCGCACGCGTAGCACTGAATCTGGCTGAGGTAATTCTCGCTTTTCCCGTTTGGTGAGCTTCGCCCAGTCGAGAGACGAGGGCGGGGCGCCACTGGCGTGCTGGCGTCCTCGTGGTCGGGATCGAGGTCCCCAGGTTCAGGTCCGTCGGCCTTGGGTTCCACTTTCTTGACTTCCTTACTGCCGGGCGGGGGCTTTCTCCCCGGAGCCAGGTCACGTCCTAACAACACCGTCTCGTGCGCTTGGACCCGATCCATTAGGTCGTGAAACGATAAAGCTTGCCCGGGAGTTAGACAGCTACTAACCCGTACCGACACAGGGTGTAGGGGCAGGAGCCCCCTCAACAGCTGAGTGGTGCGCAGTCCATTGGCTTCTATCCTTGGCACCACACCCTTCCTCACCAGGTTCCATAAGTCCAGGTGTAGCCGCCTGAGGAAGTCGGATACCATTTCCCCTTCCTTCTGGGCTAACGCGTGAAATTTGGCCATCAACGCATAAGTATCCACCGGAGCCCCATACGCCTTTGTCAGACAGTAGATGAGATCTGCTGCATCAGCTTCCGGATTGTCATCTCGGTAGTAGTGCACCATGTGGGACGCGGGGGGCCGCAAGCACTCAACGATGCGTTGTCTCCGGACCGCGTCCGTGCAGGTCCATTCAGGCAGCACTTGTTCTGTGTGATCCAACCAGTTCTCTATCCCTACTTCCCCTTGGGGTGTGGGTTTCTCGCCGGAGAAGGCCTTTAACTTCCTATACTGGAGCGACTGGGTTGTGTTGTGGAGAGCGGCTGCTATCGCGGGAATAGAGGTGTCTCCCGGTAGGCTATCCCCGACTGCGGGGTAAGTGTCTAGTCTGGATAAGCTAAGTCGGTTGAGGCCGGACCGCAGGCCTGGCGGGGTGGCCGAGGAGCCTAGGTTCAGGGCTGCTGGCCAGCGCGGTTGCAGGCCACGGTCAGGGGAATGGTCTGTGACCCCAGTCGCGGCACCTACTGCGGCTGTATGCTCTCTCTGTGGGGTGGAAGTGGCCAGGGGCGCAGGGGCGTCCGCCTGGACTATGGGGCAGCGCACCCCCGGGGGCCTCGGGCAGCAGCAGTATACGGGGCAAGGCCTCTGGGCATATATCTTGTTCAGTGGCATACAAGACCCGGCGCCAGGCCTGGTCGCGGTCATAGAAATGATCTTGTACTTGGGCATTGTCCAGGAGCGGGAGTTTGCGTACTTGCTCGGTCACTGTACCTAACGAGATTGTGGCGGGAACATGGCCCAGCGCGAAAGCACGATTTAGGGGAATCCCGCGCCGCTGGGCCCACTTGCGCACCTCGAGCGCAGAGGGCACCGACATGATGTGTTTTGGTTGCACAATACGAACAAAAAAAAATGAGTGGACACCCCAGGTCTAAGTCTCTCAGCAGCGCCTCCAAATGTAGCCCTTTTTGTGAATCCTGGATTGAAAGGAACCACTGGTGTACTGTATATACCTGTAGGTTCAGGAGCTCTGAGCCTCCGCCATGGGAGAGCCTGGGGTCATACCCTTAACTATCATGGTGCAGCGCCTCCACTTACCCAGGATCCCCATATTAGAGAATCTGCCCTGAGTAAGAAACATACAACGATTTGTGCAACGGGCAACCTTTTACTATTGCAATATGAAATGCACGATTATAGAATATACATGACACATCATAACCCTTATACTCTATGTATATAGCACATCATGTAAAACACACACACAGTGGCTCAGCCACACCTTGTTCGGTATAATGTCCTGTACACAGGTGGCTCTGCCACTCTCCCTAGGAGTATGTCCTGTAACTAGTGTCTGTACAGCATAGTACGCTGGCACACTGGTGCCCCCAATTAGTTAGTGGGAGGCGGGATCAGCGCCTGATGACCGGTGTAGGTGCACTTGCTGATTAAAGATACCTTCCGGTCACTACGGTGACCACACCACTTCACACAGGTACTCAGGGTTGCTCCAGCCTTTCGCCGACACTCCGTGATGCTGTGAGGTCTGTCCGCCAGACCAAGATGGCGTCCGCCACTCCGCAGCTGAACCGCACTAAAGGATGGGTCCCTAACTACTACGGCCGTCCCTACAAAAGCGGCACCCTACGATGACAGGGGTAATGCTCCTGGGGGCTGGGGAATGTCTCTCACCTAAGCGGAAGGGTCACTGACCCTCCGCTCGCGCACACGAGGTTCCGCCACCTTCCTCCTTCACCTCTCACTCGTGTGTCCCACCGCCCACACGCATCCTGTTTTCTCTATCCAGAGTCTCGCACCCTATTGGTCCCCAGCCTCAGCTGACTCTCCCACAGTTCAGAGTTCAGAGTGCAACCCCCAAAGTCTCTCCAGATTGGTTGCCGTTCGCGCGCTTTCCTCGCGCATGCGCAGCCTGACTCTTACTCAGTGACCTTACTGGCAAAAGAACAGTATGGCGCTTCCTATGTCAGTGACAGCGCGGAACCATACATATATATGTATACACATCCTTACACTGCATAAGACACCTTCTATGCTGAAAGACACCTTACAGACCATTCAAGTGAATGGGCCTTATTTACGAAGTAGTGTTGCTCTGGAAGATACCTTACGGAACATTCACTTGACACTACCGACACACTTTATTAAAGTGTGGCCGGTACCGCAAGCCGGGAGATTTCCCGGCTTGCTAGTGGCCGCCCCTCGGCGCGGTCACGCGTCTTCGGGAGCCTGCGCCCCCTGCACGCGCGTCCAGGGCTCCCCGAGGGATCGCGGGACGGCGGCAGGGGGTTCCGGGGGACCCGGCGGACCCGGCAGCGGTAGGGAGAGCGCCCCGATCGGAGGGCGCTCTTCCGCTGCTTCGGCGCGCGCCCGTCACTCTCGGGCGCGCGCCAGGCTACTGCTGCGGCCAAGAACGGGCAAATGCTCGAATAAACTTGGCCGCAGCAGTGAATAGGCAATTAGGGGGCATATTTATTAAGATGTGCTAGAAACTATCTTATGGAGTAGCACTGCTTCATAAATATGGGAAGACAATCCTTATGAGCAAAATAATAAAACAAATATATATATATATATATATATATATATATATATATATATATATATATATATATATATATATATATATATATATATATATATAATATAGCTTTGAAGAAATTCAATGAATCCCCTCAGCACTCACAGACTACTTGCAACAGAAGTGTAGTATCTTTTAGCGGCTTTAATAGCAGACTTACAGTGACACATCACAATGTTTCGGGGGTAACCCATTTGTCATGTGCAATATTACACAAGTGAACACCGACCCGTTTTAATTACCCCTGTCCCACATACAGAGCCTTATTTTTAAAACTGTAAACTTTTTGATATCTCTATGAAATGTAAAGCACATTCTGTCCACCTATACAAAATGCCTCACTTAAAACATTCATGAATATGGTGACACATGATAATAGAAATCTAGAGTGGTTAAAAAAAATGTGCATCTCTATCTGTCTAGTAAACAATTTCTATCACTCAAGACGTTACAAAAAAATTAAAACATTATAGTTAAGAAGGCAGATAAAGGAGGGGAAACTGTAGTGATGGATAGAGAGAAATATATAGCTGAGGGGTTGAAACAAATATCTAATCCAAATCACAGTTGTTTCCCCCGAGATCCAGTTGAGGATATATTAAAGGTGATACAATGGGTTGGATTAAAGGCAAGAGATGCCAATTTGATTGATGATAAAACTAGGGATTTTTTTTATTAAAAAGCACCCTGTCACCCCTGTGATGTATGTGCTCCCAAGATTCACACATATTTGGTGGCTCCTCTGGGAAGGCCAATCGTGGCAAGATCTGATAGCGTATTGCAACTCATTTCTGAATATCTTGAGTGTTTCCTTCAGATGACTGTACAGACACTAAATACCATCATTTACGATACTGCACATTTTATTACCATTATAGATGGATTTAAGGAGATTGAGCCATTAGATATTCTGTGCACAATAGATGTACAGTGATTATATACATTCATCCCCATTTAGATGGAATTGAAGCTGTGAGAGATGCTCTTTGTGCCACTATGATTTCTGAAGATAGGTGTAATTTTTTGATAGAACTCTTACAGATTGTTCTAACCAATAACTATTTCATATTTGCTAAACAATTCTATCTGCAAGTACAAAGTACGGCTATAGGTGCCCATATGGCCCCATCGTATGCGAATATCTTCATGTACACGATTGAGAATAATTTATTCTTACAAAATAAGAATATTAATGCACATATCCTCCACTGGGGGCACTACAGTAACATAATTTTCTTTGTTTGGATGGGTAGCATCCCCCATTTGGAGGATATGATGCGTCAAGTCAATGCCAAGCATCCTACTATCAAATTTACACTTGAATACAGCTTGAACCAGATTAACTATCTGGATGTGTTAATATCTAAGCAGGGTGATAGTCTGATTACAGACTTATTTAGTAAAGATACAGATAGGAATAACCTATTACATGCACAAAAGTTTCATCCATGGAGCACAGGGAGAGGTTTAGCCTATAACCATCTCCTTAGGGCACGAGGAATCTCGAGTAGGAAGTGATGTACAGCTGCAGCGGCCATTATTCGAACAAATTTTTGTGTGCTCTGCTTTACTCCATGCGGCATGAACATGGCCAATCGCCCCAGGCACCCGCGCTTATCGCAATTGCTTTGTTTTAATTTCATGGATTCTGTTTCTTTGGTTGCAATGAAATGAATGAATTGTAATGTGCACAGTACTGTGCTACTGTGCTACTGTGCTACTGTGCTACTGTGCTACTGTGCTACTGTGCTACTGTGCTACTGTGCTACTGTGCTACTGTGCTACTGTGCTACTGTGCTACTGTGCTAATTTCAGGTGTTTAAAATCCAGAACACTAAAATGCCATTTTCTGCACTCGCATCTTAAGGTGGTACGGTTGGAAGAGATCACGCGCCATGACATCGGTATTCCGATGTATACACTGCGTGAAGTGTTCGAATAACGGCCACTGCAGCTGTAAAATATGATAAAAAATGCAGACAGAATGATTGCAAAATTGGTAAATAGAGGCTACAGTATGATGCAGTCTCATTGCATACATGTAAAGTTGAGGTGGCTAAATTACCAAGAGAATCACTCTTTCTGAAAAAGACAAAAGACAAAACTGAGTTGTCAAAAAATACCTTTGTTTCAATGTACTGTAGTATGTAAAATCATATCAAATGAATAGTAAAAGCCCATTAGCAGATACTAAGGATAGATACAACGTCAGCCATTTGTTTAGAGATTACTCACTGTTTTCATATAAATGGGCAAGAACTACCATATATGGGACAATTTAATTAAAGCAGACCTACAGTAGGGATCCCTATTAAACAAACGAGACTTACTAACAAAAAAGGTACATTTCCCGGTCTCCACTGCTGCCATTGTAATGCCATCATGAGAGGGGATTTCTATGCTTGGAAGTGGCAAGTTGATTAATTTCCAGGACTTTTTCACATGTGACAGTTCATAGGTAGTTTATGTTCTGAAATGCCCATGTGTCATGATGAACGAGGGACAAACTTCAGACAATTTAAACAACGATTGTATCAATATAAATCAAATATAGGATTAGGAAAAGTACAATCACCAGTAGCGAGACACTTTGTGTCAGCAAGACATAATGTCTCCCAATTACGTTATTTTGTTGTTGAACATTTACCCTGTCCCCTGAGAAGGGGGAACAGGCAGAGACTATTGATGCAAAGGGAAACATTCTAGATTCATTAGTTCCAAACTAAAGCCCCTTTTGGGCTCAATTAGCAAAACATAATGGGGTGCTTACAGTGAGTCACATTATTCTGGGAGAGCCCAATGGGGTAGTCCGTCTATACGGTTTGGGTAGACTTTAAGCCCTAGTGTCACTGGGAAGCTTGAGGGCTTGCCTCCATGATCCCCGAGTAGTAAGTGTGAGTATAGCAGCCAGTTTTGCGTGTGAATAAGAATCCTGGGTAAGTAAAATGAATTACACCATCATGTCAGATTCTTAGAATATTATGTACTCTATTGAGCCAAATTCTGTAGGGATGCCATCCGAAAGATAGCGGTTAACTGCTCTGCCACAATGTAACTCTCCATTTCTTCCTAAAATTTTCTCTTAAGTGAATTTGTTTGATGTTTAGATTTATTTATTGTTGTTACATTACAGTATGTGGTGTTTAATTGTCCCTGCCCTTGGCTGATACTTACAGTATGTATATTGCTATATTGATATACACTGGCGACACACTTTATTCGAGCTCGGCTAGTCCCACGAATTCGGGTATACCCGGGTGTATTGAGGTTTGTGACTGTTTTCTGCCCGAGTGCATTGAGGTATTTTCCAGGCAGGGATTGAAGCATTTTATTCCCGCTGACTGCAATACTGCACAGTATATATATATATATATATATATATATATACTGCATTACAATTCATGAATTTATGCCATCTGGTAGACACGCGAAGCATTGCAGCCTATTAAATCCTAATCATTATCATTTAACAGATCAGCCGCCCATCAGCCAGGCATGAACCCAGGCTGGGAAGGCAAACGCAACGGGGCTTGTCAGAGGTGAGGAGCGGCGCATTCCAGGTATCTGCCAGGTACATACTGGGTATTTGCTCGAATAAAGTGTGTCGGTGCAGTAAGTTCCTGTTATGGATTGTATTATGATATACTCCAAGTCTAGCAAACTATAAAGTGCAGATATATTAGAATTAGATTAGAGAAGAAGAAAGTACAGTATGGTGTTAAATTAAGATAGTGTTGAGAGCTTAAGGTTTATCCCAATGACACTGCATATAGAAATTGTTGTTTGTTACTGTCACTTTAAGAACAGACGCTTTACTATGCTGTTGAACTGGAGGAATAACAGAGTAGGCGCTAGGGGTACAATTTCATTGACTAATTGTCTAACTCAGGGGTGATCAAACTTCTGATGCTGCTCCCCCCTGCATCCACTCCCCTGGTGCTCGCGCCCCCATTACATGCCAGTCGGCGTCAGTGAGGTCATGTGAAGTGACGGCATGGTACTCGTTTCCATGGCAACGGTGTCAACATGTCATTTGACGCTGCATTGCCATGTCAACGCATCATCTGAAGCCGGATGAACCTCGATAAGTATAGCGTTGCAGAGGCCTCATGCGATCCCCCGGCATTTAATTTAAATGCCTTGGGGAAGATCACGGAGCCTCTGTAACTGTCTGTGTCGTCCCCCCCCCCCCCAAGAAAATCCTGCGCCCCCACTGAAGGGTGCGCCCACCAGTTTGCTCGCCCCTGGTCTAACTGACATTATCTTGCAACATTGTAGCAAGTATTGCTACAATATAGTATTCTCATTGGGACAACTTTGAGTATGTAGTGAAAGCGATTGTGATACTGCATAAAGAGATTGTTACTATTATTTGTCATTGAAGGGATAGGTAACTACAGTAACTATGCTGCTAAAATGTAAACATAACACAATAGATGCTAGGGATATGTTCCCATTGATGAACAGATCAGCTGTGTCTAGTTTGGTTCTGGTGTGAGTTTTAGAAATGTGGCTGTGTATGTTGGACAGGAGTATTTAAAAAGGGTGGTGGAGCTGTAGCAGAGAAACATTAGCTGTTTGATAGGTGCAGTCCGGACAATAACATCAGCGCTGATCACAGCAGTTCCGCTTTTAACTCTCCCTGGTCATTATCTTGGCTTCCCCCTCTGTGGTTTGTTTGTTACTTATACTTTGTGTATTCCTAACCGAGTTATTACTTAGTTGTTTTATGTACTCACTGTAGTTTTCATTTCCCCAATTGTGTTTGTTACTTTGTGTTAAGGTTATGTACCATAGTTGGTCTTTATCACCCATTTCCTTATATGTATTTCTTAATAAATATCAATTGACATTTTCTATACATATGTTTTTGATGTTTATTATTGAGTTTATATTCACTTTTTGGTGACATCGTTCACCCTTTACTCACTATTTACCAGTGTGAAAAAGAAAGTACACCTTCTTTGAATTCCATAGTTTTACATATCAGGACATAATAACAATCAACTGTTCCTTAGCATAGGGGTGGCAAACTTTTTATGCCGACCCCGCTTTTTTATCCATGAAATTTCTCGGGCCCCCCCTGCCTGATGTAATCAAAATCACATGAAAAAAAAGCCGTTATTAAACGGTATACAATAAATACAAATATGTCTAAGGCCTCGCATATAGTGCCCGCAACGGCAACGTCACCCGTCGCCGCTAGCGAAAGTTGTATTTTGCTTTGCGGCGTTGGCATGGGCGACCAGGCCATTGATTGGTTCAGGGGCTGTCACATGAGGCGACAGCCCTGAAAAAAAAAAAATAATAACTATAAGCGCACGCGGCGGCGACAATGCATTTGTTTTCGGGCGACGTCGCGTCGCCGGCACTATAAGCACAGCCTAAATACTTACATACTTCAACAGCTCGCGCTTGCAAAATTAGGCTGCGTCCACGCTGCCGCTGAGAGCGGTGACATCACCAACTCTCCAAGCATGAGCACAGGGTGTCCTGCATAATTTTGCAAGCACGAGCGGGGAAGTGTTTACACTTTTTTTTAAATTATTTCTGTACATTCATAGTACGATTGATATAGTGGCAGCCGACCCTTTCACTTGCAGAGGATCGCAGCGAAGCAGGTTGCCAGCGGAGGAGAGCAGGAACACAGCGCTATTGTAGGGCAGACACCGGAAGGAGGGGCGTTTGACATCACAGCGCTGGGGCATGCTCCTCCCCCGTACCTCTGTATCACGTGGCCGCCACCTGCACTATTCTGTTTGGCCACCCGTGCACATCTTTTTTGCCTGCGCACCCAGGTTTTGCCGCAAGCCCCCCACCTAAATAATCTCGCGCCCGGGGCACCCCCCCGCCCTCAGTTTCTGCATCGCTGCATTTAATCACAACACCCACACAATCACAACACACACAATCAACACTCAATCACAACCAACACACACACACTCAATCACAGCACACACACAGTCACAACACACACAACCAACACTCACATAAGCACAACCAACACACACAACACTCAATCACAACACCCACACACACACTTAATCACAACACACACACAGACAGACAACCATCAGGCACAGCACACACACACACACCACACACACACACACACACCACACACTCAATCACAACACAAACACAGACACAACACACACACAGACACAACCAACACACACACCCTGCAGTCCATATATATATATATATATAGTATATATATATACACACATGAAAAAATCACATTCAGTAGGCACACTGTAAACAATGAAAAAAATGCTGATGCTTGTCCCATATGCACATGTAAATAAATAGATTTTACCAGATTGGAGTCCGGAAAAAACGAGACAGCACACAGTCCAGTAAGTCCAATAGAACTGTATTCAGTGTAACATGGCACCACCTCCAACGTTTCGATCAACCAAGCGTGACCTTCCTCAGGGACGTGCAATAAGTGAATGCTACTGATCCCCCTTATGTACCTATGCTAATCAAAAATAAAACGAACTCACCCGTGTAAGGACAAGATTGCCCGCGAAACCACGCCGCTGTGACACGCAGGCATGTGTTGGAACGCATAGCCATCTTGGATATGATAATTAGGCTTCTCAGGAGCAACTACCGTGGCCAGTGTAGCACATAGAGCCAATCTAGTGGCGATTCGCGCATGCGCGAACCTCGCGGTGTCCCACGATAACTGCAATGGGCTACACATAGAAATCCCTATGTCTCTACGTCTGTGTTGTGACGGTTCGCGAAAGCGCGAACCTCACAGAGCCCCACGATGTATGTAGTGCGTAGTGCATAGAACTCCCTATGTCGCTGAAGCTATCACTATAACGCGCATAAGCGCGCATGCGCAAGGGTTTAACCAAAAAAGTACTGTTATCAGCGGGACACTTGCGCCTACCTAGCCAAAGTAAGGAGGGCTAGTGACAACTGGGGCAGCACTAAAATAAGCTCTGGCATGTTACTACAACGCATACATAGAATCTATAAATTCAAGGTTATAAAAGAGTGAATTATACTACTGTTATGTTATAAACCTACATCCTACCCAAGAAGGCATGCTCCAACACATAACTACGTAACCCAAAAGAAATATAAAACTATCATTATAAAATATGTGTATCAAATTACAGTGTAATGTATTAACTGCTCAACTATAATAAATAGTATAATTACATTGACCAATACAGTCTAAAATCGGCAAAGTGATACAATATATAGTCAAAACATTCTATTGCTAAATAGATGTACCACTAGGCATAAGAAGTGTTAATCTAACATGTCCCACTCTAATAGACAAGAGTAGATCCAACAGGATCAACGATAAAAGTCGGACTCCTTCAACTAACTCCGTCCTAGAGCAACATATCACTGACATGTGGAAACAACATGATAGATATACCACAATATCAAATGCACCATAATGTACCATAATTCCCGAAGTGGAGCAATGTCAACAACTCGATACACAAACCATCACCCAGGAGTGACCTCGTGAGGATAACATAACAAGGGCCACATAAAGAAATAACACAAAAAAGCATGCCTTCTTGGGTAGGATGTAGGTTTATAACATAACAGTAGTATAATTCACTCTTTTATAACCTTGAATTTATAGGTTCTATGTATGCGTTGTAGTAACATGCCAGAGCTTATTTTAGTGCTG
Source organism: Ascaphus truei (assembly GCF_040206685.1). NCBI lineage: Eukaryota > Metazoa > Chordata > Amphibia > Anura > Ascaphidae > Ascaphus > Ascaphus truei. Next base: position 342,174,615 of record NC_134486.1, read on the forward strand.
CCCCAGTTGTCACTAGCCCTCCTTACTTTGGCAAGGTAGGCGCAAGTGTCCCGCTGATAACAGTACTTTTTTGGTTAAACCCTTGCGCATGCGCGCTTATGCGCGTTATAGTGATAGCTTCAGAGACATAGGGAGTTCTATGCACTACGCACTACATACATCGTGGGGCTCTGTGAGGTTCGCGCATGCGCGAACCGTCACAACACAGACGTAGAGACATAGGGATTTCTATGTGTAGCCCATTGCAGTCATCGTAGGACACCGTGAGGTTCGCGCATGCGCGAACCGCCACTAGATTGGCTCTATGTGCTACACTGGCCACCGTAGTTGCTCCTGAGAAGCCTAATTATCATATCCAAGATGGCTATGCGTTCCAACACATGCCTGCGTGTCACAGCGGCGTGGTTTCGCGGGCAATCTTGTCCTTACACGGGTGAGTTCGTTTTATTTTTGATTAGCATGGGTACATAAGGGGGATCAGTAGCATTCACTTATTGCACGTCCCTGAGGAAGGTCACGCTTGGTTGATCGAAACGTTGGAGGTGGTGCCATGTTACACTGAATACAGTTCTATTGGACTTACTGGACTGTGTGCTGTCTCGTTTTTTCCGGACTCCAATCTGGTAAAATCTATTTATTTATATATACACACATATATATATATATATATATATATATATATATATATATATACACACATATATATATATACACACACACACATATATATATATATACACACACACACATATATATATACACACATATATATATATATATATATATATATATATACACATTTATATCTATATATATATATATATACACATATATATATGTGACAGAGTCACTGACTCAGTAGGCTGTGACAGTGAATGGAGAGATGCTGCAGCCAGATCACTGAGTGTTAATCTCCTCAGACAGAGAAAGCACAGCTGAAGACTGATTAAACAGGGGCTGAACTCATTAGTGAAACAAGTGCTTTAAAAAGCAGGAAGTTGCTCACACAAGGAGAGCTTGTTTTTCCACAGGAAGGTGGAGAGAACTCTCCCGGCTTGGAAGCCGTAGCAGCTGCTGCTGCTCTGGTCCCCAGTCCTGCGAGGAGCTTTGCTGCTGAGACCAGCTGGGACCCCAACCCAGGATAAAGATAAACATTGCTGCGAGGCTGGACACAGCCTGCTCACCGGAACCGTGTTCCTGTTTGCTGTTTGGAGCTGAAACTGATAAGACTTTATTCTTATTATGCTTATTGGTTATCGTTTGTGTAGCATGTTTTGGGCATGACCAGATTAGCTGGCTGTCCTGTTAGTAAGGGCTCAAGAAGTGAGTTAGTGTCCCTAACGGGACTAGGCTTTAATTTGCAAGAAAGTAGTTTCTTAAAGGGACAGTGCACCCGTATTTATTTTGGTTGTGGCTAATAAACCACTATAGTTGAACGTTTCCCACCGTGTCTAGCGTCTTACTGACCCCGCCGCGAGGTCGTCCTGCCACAATATATATATATATATATATATATATATATATATATCAAGTAACAGCACCTGTGGTAAGTGGAGTTAACCACGTAATGCCTGGAGAGCATATATATATAGACACACACACCTGGTGGGTGGAGGGAGTAACTAAACCTGCTCCGGTCCCCCTATGTGCTGCTGAAAACGGGCGGGTAACAGACAGGAGGAGGAGGGCTTCTCTGTGTGCAGGGAAGGCCCCGCAGCAAGGCCCCGCCCCCTCTGCAGGCAGACCCAGCAGAGAACTGGAAGCAGCCTCAGCACGGAGCCTCTGGCCGCCCGTGCACAGGTCTTTTTCAAGAGAAAAGGAATGATGCCAAAGACAGGAAATAGGATATATATACACACCCCCCACAATCAATAATAAAGTGATAAACCCCAAACAGCTGAACAAATAGCAATCAACACATAGTTCCAATTGACAGTCCTATATTTAGGCTTCCGATTGGCTGTGACTTGATCTCACTACTTTCCTTAAAAATACCCACTGCTGCTGCAGATCCATGTTGATTCCGGATGAACCCGGAAGTGCATCACGCGCAAGCGTCCTTGTGCGTTCCATGCAATTCTTTCCGCGTTCCAGCGTCGATCCTCCTCACTTGGTTGGTCCTTCGGCCGAAATCTCGCGAGATTATGGCACTGCTTCATTTCTTTGAAGTTTCTTCACTTGCTCGTCACTCCTGCCGAGTCCGCCCACCGCAGGGGTTAACATCCTTCTGAATCCATCGTCATCTTCTAATTTAGTGGGTGGGGATTAAGTCAGTAGTAGTCCAATTATTTCATTGAGAAAAACATAAAGTACAGTCTTTGAACAGCCTTGATGGAAAGAAAGATAAAGATGTCAGGAACATGTTGTTCCGTGCTAATGATTTCTCCCATGTGCAATAAAATATTAAAATGGAATCTTTGAGCAAATAAATTTCTTTATATATAAATATGCTTTTTCTACATATTATTAATTTATTTCAGAGGTATGTGAGATCACATGGCAGCAACATCCACCACTTCAGCCGACAGGTCATCTTTTAGACAAATAACAACCAAGTGAGATATAGTCATTAAATCCTGAAATACACCTACAAAGATATCATTTCCCTACATCCAAGACCGAAGTTGCAATTATATTTGTCGGAGACGATGGTGAACCTCCTGCTGAACAGGACATTTGTATTTATCTAGAATACGAGTGAAGGGACTATGAGCACTGCTAGATAGTATCAGGCTGGAGGCATCGTGCAGTACAAAAAAACTTTATTGCGGCATAACGGCCAAGATTAAAAGAACATGAAGAGCAATCCTCTGACGCGTTTCGTCTTTCGACTTTATCAAAGAGTGATGTTTTTGTGGCAGCCAGACCCTACTATAAATAGTCCTATTCTCCCGCGCGTGGGTGGATAGTCCCTCCCCACTGCTGCGTCCTCGCTACAGCTGATGAATACAAAACGTAATTAAGATCTTATCTCTTACGCTGCTGTCGATTAAATGGGGGCTCTGAATACTGACCTAGACCAGGTCATACGCTTGAAACCTCTAAAATGATACATTTGTAGAATGCACACTATATGGTTATACAAGGATACAACTAAACAACATAGTCTCACACTCAGGACAATAATATTCAAAGGATTCAAACACAGATGGGCTGGTTTGATATTGGCACATGCTCAAGGCCCGAGAAGGAGAAAACCTTTATTCCCCCCATAGGGCACGTAGAAAAGTGTCTCGGAACCGGATGTAATGTGTCTTTTTTCTTTATTAGGTATACATGTTCTGGGATTCTGAGCTTTAGGGGCCTAATTTGTGTTTCGCAGAGCTAAATCTCTTACGACATACTTGTCACCTAGTCTTTTTTCATCACAAGACACTAGGGGCATAAGTAATGTACCTAAAGGCTTTTTTCAATGTGCCCTATGGGGGGAATAAAGGGTTTCTCCTTCTCGGGCCTTGAGCATGTGCCAATAAATAGAAGGGGTGGAGATAGACTTAAACTCCTGAATAAAAGAGAAATGTCTTGGATTTTTTGTATGGAAAGCCTTCATCCACTTGGCATCAATGTGGATTGGGAATTGGCCCATTTTCTGTAGATTTCCTTAATAAGAACAACAATTCTAGATTTATGCTATTTTTTATATCATGTAAAACGTATTGATTGTATTACTGTTGCTGTTTTGAATATTATAGAACACTTTTGTTAAGCAAAGTCCATGATTTCCTGCATAGTACATTATCAAATGAACATGACTAGAAGTCATTTGTGTATAGCACCACTAGTAGTATTAAATACAATATATATATAATAACTAGTTATATACACCCCTTTCTGCCTTCTTCATCAATATAATATCTTATAACAGTCCTTTTTTCTTTTTTCCTATTCGTAACTCTTGTTTTAGTAGACATAGGATTTATTTTGTATTTTTGTTTTATTTTGTATTATCAATATATACACTTAGTTTATATTGATTTTTATTATTTTGACTGATTAGTAATTAGTCAGCTTTTAATAACAATAAATGTATTATTCTTTAGTTTCTACATGTTATAATATTCTTTATTTTTGGTTGATCACTATCACTTTATTTGTAAGTCCTGTATGTTTCAGCACATTTATATGCATGTTTAATAGATGTTAAGGTTGTATATATATCTTTTGCAGATTGTTACTCATCTGTGTCATGCAGTCTTCTGTATGAGAGGATGTCAATCTGTTCTATGTTTTTTGTTTCTTATTTATTTTTAAATTTGCATTCTCCATGTGTCAGTCTGGTGTGGCAGCCAGACCATCTGTGTTTGAATCCTTTGAATATTATTGTCCTGAGTGTGAGACTATGTTGTTTAGTTGTATCCTTGTATAACCATATAGTATGCATTCTACAAATGTATCATTTTAGAGGTTTCAAGCGTATGACCTGGTCTAGGTCAGTATTCAGAGCCCCCATTTAATCCTTAGCAGCGTAAGAGATAAGATCTTAATTACGTTTTGTATTCATCAGCTGTAGCGAGGACGCAGCAGTGGGGAGGGAATCTCCACCCACGCGCGGGAGAATAGAGCTATTTATAGTAGGGTCTGGCTGCCACAAAAACATCACTCTTTGATAAAGTCGAAAGACGAAACGCATCAGAGGATTGATCTTCATGTCCTTTTAATCTTGGCCGTTATGCCGCAATAAAGTTTTTTTGTACTGCACGATGCTTCCAGCCTGATACTATCTAGCAGTGCTCATAGTCCCTTCACTCGTATTTTGGATCCTACCGCCGGGACGGACACACGCGACGGAGCAGAAGTGAGGTTTCTCCCCCACAACCAGCACACCGGAATGGAAGCAGTCCTGTGAGTATGTGTACTCCCTGCTACGAGAAGCCATGGGGATCGTGAAGCCCGCCCAAAGAGGGACCGCCGGGTGGAGCCATCAGGGCACCGGTCAGGTTAGAAGGCTTCTTTCCCCATGGTGGCATGTATTCCCCTGTGATTTCACAAAATGCTGGGATTTAACTATTGACATTATTTATTCATCTGGGACTGGAAACCCTGCTCACTGAAACCATTGATAAATATTACTAGACATTGCACGGTTCACCAGGAGGACATTAGAGCACCCAATTAGGGAGCCATTCCCTTGTCTGTCTGCTGTATTTATCTAGAAGGTGATACTTGCAAAACGATATATCCTGTGAAGGGGAACTGTGACCAAATGGCTTACCCATCATTATTTCCATGCAGAGAAAGTGGCCAGCATTTGGAATTGAAAACACATTGCAATTTTATGCATATACAGTAGATTATCAAATGGCAGAAATACAGAACTGCAATACACAAATTAAAGGATATACATAAAATCAGTCAATACAAATATTATCTAAACTCTCCCTGCAGCTGGCCCAGACTCTCACCCAGAGAGAAAAAGTCAAAATTGGATAGCAAAACGACCCATAGCACACAGGAGAGAAAAAAAAAAAACATAGTGTAATATGTAAATACTGATTGGATATTCCTGCTATAAAGAATGTACTTATAGGATACCAATTCAAATGGAGCAAAAACAGATGGTCTCAGCTGGGTGTACTGGTAAAACAAATCCACACTTCCAGCATACTACACTTGGAAAAAAATAGGACTGTTGGATGCGGTATAAGCGAGAGCTGGAAATCAGATCTTAAGAGAGGGAAAAATTATTATTTTCCAATCCACATTTCAAGGAAGACCAAGATATATGCAGCAAAACCATCTGCATGCAATGGCAATAGTGCATAAATTTGGAAAGCCAGACCTATTCGTAACCATGTAACCCTGCCCTACTTGGTCTGAAATTGTAAACAGAATGTCTGGGACTCAAGACCACAACACTGACATGATATCATTGTACGTATTTTCAAAATCAAACTGCAAGAGTTACTTTTATTGCAGTTATATTGCAGTAACTTGCAATATTCTAAAAAGAGATGTGTTTGGAGTTATCGGCCGCATCGACAGCGGCGAGAAAAAGTTTGTAAACCCCATTGATAATTATGGACACCTCATAGTTTTCCCATCATAACCTTCTTGTGATCAAAACGAGTCTTTTCTTCAATATCCATTTGGGTTTATATTAACCATTTCCATGTCTTTTGAAACAAAATGATGTGTGAATTAGACAAACAATTTGTAATTAACAGTCAAGGTATGTGCAAAAGTAAGCAAAACCCTTGTTTTATTGGTTAAATTAAAAGGGATAATTAGAATCAGGTGTTGAAATAATTAGGTAGATCTGCAGGTGTGAGTTCGGGAGGCCCCATCCTACTGTGTATAGAGATCAGAGACTTTGTGGGTTTGGTCTTTACCATACAGGTGTGTGTGGGAACATGTCATGTCACCAATCAAAAGAAATCTCTGAGGACCAGGGCTGCCGACAGGGTGGAGGAGAGCCGGGACAGGTGTGTCTGAGGGGGCCCAGAGGCTGGACAAAGCAGTTGGGCCTGACCTCTCATGTCCGGTGGGCCCTGGCTGTCCCCCAGTTGCAGGCCTTGCTACTCCTTAACTGTGACATACCGAGCTGTTGGCACACACTTGTCCCTATGACGTCAGCGTAAGTAATCTGGGGTCGGATTCTGATGCGCACGGATGTCAGAAGCTTGGCGTGGGACAGCGTGACAGCAGCCCACAGCTAGGGGAGAGCTGAAGCCCGGTAGCCATGAGAGGTCGGCCCCAACTGTTTTGTCCGGCTGCCAGGCCCCCCAAAGCCACTGGGCCCAGCCAGAGGCCTGACACCTGAGACCAACCCCAAGGTAAGGTTTATATGTATTGGGGGGCTGTTATATGTATTGGGGGAGGTTATACATGTATTTTATTTTATATGTATTTGTGGTTTTTTTATGTATTGAGTATCTTTATATATTATTTTTTTTTAATGCATTGGTTTTTTTATATAGATTTGGAGGTGTTTAATGTGGATTTTGGGGGGTTTATATGTATTGGGGTTTTATACTGTATATATATTTGGGGGGGAGGAAGTAATACCTACCGGAGACTCTCACATCCACCACCAGTTTAAGTTCTTTCAAAACTATGGCTGTCTCACATTTTAATCTGGTCTGTAACTGTTTCATAAGCCTATTAGATGTAGCCGGGATCCCTTTTCCACCATTTGTTGTTGTGGGGTGGGAGATGCTGCACCTAGGGAACGCTCCGATAACGGAGGTTCCGCGTTGAGGGAGCCGCCATGTTAGCTTGGCGCCAGCACAGAACTGGTCTGGCAGGAGTTTGCGCATGCGCAGACTATGTGACAAAAGCCCGCGAAGGAGGAGAGCTCGGATAGGCGGGGAGTTAGGGGACTACGGGTCCCAGCAGACCCACGTGGCCCCATGACGTGCGAGGACCAATCAGGTACGAGGTAGGGAGGAAAAGGAAGTGGTGGCACGCACGTTGGGTCAGAGCGAGCGGTAGGAGGAAGGAGAAGGAGCTCCGGTATAGGGAGGCAGTCCGCCCCCTACCTAGGCCGTATGCCCCTGGCCCAGTTAGGCCTTGAGCCCCAGTAGTGTGAAGCTGAACTAGGGACTGGCCATAGACAGGTTCCGGTTTCCTTATTGTTAACCGATCGCTACCGGGACAGTTAGGAGGTCTGGGATCAGGCCCCGCTACCAAGTGGCAGCGTGTCTGGGTGGGATCGCCCCGGACACCTACCGGTGATGTCATCTACGCCCACACCGATCCTTTGTGAAGATAGTAGCAGAACCGGGTACTGGAGTGCCCGGCAGGTAAACGTCAAGTGCACCAACGGTACCATCATTCACTCAGGACACAGTGGCTGCGCAGTCACATACATATACATTCACTGTCTCACGTGAGGGTGGGGAACGTATTCCAAGAGGGAACTGGACATGGGGTGGGATCACCCGGTGAAGGGGAGGGGAGAGTGAGCGTTCGGAAGGACGCGAGAGTAGTGTCTCCTCTAGGGAGGGACACCTGTTAATAAAGTTTATAGTTGCTGCAAGTAAAGCATATTGATAACAGTATATTGCTGTGTGTGTGGTTAAGGTATATAAGTCCTGCGAAGACCCACTTCCCCTCGGGCGGAAGCTGTCGCAGGTGGAGGCGCTGCACCAAGTTATAAGTATTAAACGTACCCCAGGCTCTCCGTGGCAGAGGCTCAGGCCCTGTGCGCCTACAGGTTATACAGCATATGGTAGTGGTCTGTGTTCGCTAGGAACCAGGGCTACATATATATATATTTTTTTTCTTTAACTGTGCATGCAATGTCTTGTACTGTATATAATGTATACCCTGTTCATTTATGTAACTGTATTTGTAACCATGTATTATTTGTCTTAACTCTATGCCCAGGACATACTTGAAAACGAGAGGTAACTCTCAATGTATTACTTCCTGGTAAAACATTTTATAAATAAATAAAATAAATAAATAAACTGTCATTGTCCAACAGTGGTGAACCAAGGAAATATAATTTTATTTTCACCCAACAGCCATTCAAGAGTTACATAGAAAATAAATGTTAATTATGGCTTCGCATAATAGACAGGCTATTAGTTGAGATACTTTATATTTTAATGTGGCGTCTGGAATGTTGCCTGACTCCCCATGTGTAACCAGAATTAATAATTGCAGATTATCCTCTGTCTTAAATACCAAACAAGAACAATACAGCGTTCAACTAAACCCATTGAAACAAATGTAATATTACACAATTAAGGGCTATCCTAGTTTTCCTGACCATACTTTAAAGCAACACATCATATTTCCTTGACTTTTCAAGTTGTTTTTTGATTACCCCTTAAAATGGGGGAGTTATAATTTTCTCAAAAGCTTGTATGTTCCTTTAAGGAACATGTCTAATAGAGAGATATGTTACAGTACATGTGAGCTGTGGCAGGTTACTTTTTTTCGTTGAGTCATCTTGATGGAAACAATGTTATATTTAATGCAATTGGTTATTCTCCTTCTCTGGTGCAAGTTGTGAAAGGATAAAATGATAACAGCTAATTCGCTCCAAAATAAAATGCAGTTGTATGCTGTATGTGACTGTACATGGATATGCACTCCTCGCATCTATTAATGAAAGTGACCAATAAGGAAAACTGGTAAATAGAAAAATAGTAAACGCACATTAGGATTGTACAGAATGTTGCATCAGATTTGTATGTGGCCTGTAATTTACTATTCAACTTTAGGTTTTGTATTTTTTTTATTTTTCAGAGCCTAATAGTTTTCAGTGCACTGAACTGAGTGCCTGTAAAAATATTTGTGTAGATGTTGCACTATCTTTTTCTGCAAATATAATTTCCTTAATATTTCTGAATGCAGCTGTCACTGCTTTACTAGTAGAAAGGTTGTATGGGAAGTAAATTAACCCTTAGACTGCCCTCATGATGTTCCCTGAATATCCAAATGACCTGAGATGCGGGACATTTTAGTCAAAGTTTACAAACCCAGTAAAATTGCTCATTTTCTTCCCTGAAAATGGCTTGAACACAAACAGTATTAACCTTCACCAAGCAGGAGAGAGAAGAAAGGAAAGAGGGTAGAGATGATTCTCTCTCTCTCCCTTCCCGGCTCTGGATGTTGTCTGAATTTTTGAAATATAGAATTGGCTAAACAATTTGATGAAACTTTTTGTGAATTTGCAAGCTGTCTGGTTCCTTGAAAACGTTACGTACTCAATCAGTCCAAATCATTTTAACTCGCATTGCTTGAGTGTACTTTAGTTTCCTAGAAAGGATAAATAACAGAGGATTGTATATCTCCCAAATTGCAGGCCTTTTGCTCATCCTGTTAATACTGCAGCATCCAATAGGGCTATCCAATCCTTCCAGAATGAGTGAGCAATACACAGTGCTCTATGTACAGTTTTAACCGAAATAAATACATTACGTACACAAAACCCAGGGTGACAAGATGTAAACTCAACATAATGTAATAGGTTTTAAACAAGCTGGAATATGTGAGCTGGGGGCTACTGGTCTGGCTCACATCTTCTCCAAAGCTAAAGGCACCTCCAAAACAGTGGCAAATCTTTCAGTGTGTGCTGACTGATGTAATAGCTTGTCAGGAAGAAAGAGAAAGTGCACTAGTGCAGTCTGTAGTGCAAAATTCTTTATAGATTAAAAATGCACACTTACGAGATGTAAGGTCTTTTAGGCATATAACAATATACACAGCGTATCAGCTTTTCAATGGGATCGAGTATAGCTCGCTCTCGCCGCTTCTCCACACTCGGATGCCGATGTCTCTCAGTCGAGCCCTCACACGTCTGGGTACAGCTCCCAGATATTCCTCCACTGCAGCGCAAAACAGAATCATCTTTCTCTCTCTCTGCTCCAAACGTCTCTTACTCAATGCTTTAAACATACATATACTTGTATGGAACAGAAATGTGTCTGCTTTCAGTATTAGAGGAAAAACTACACCATTGTGTCTAAAAAGTGGGAGTAACATTGTATAGGTTTTAAAATAGATTTTACAAAATTCTAACTACATAACAAATTATATCCTGTGGAGCTGTTCGGGGTAGAAGTTGGCATAAATCTAATGTTTTTTCGCACTTTTTGTCAAGTAACGCCAACACATCACAGGTAGAGTAGCCCTAAAGGCAAATGAGGGAAGAGGGGTGGAGGGACGGCGGGAAGAGTGCCAGGAAGGAAAAAACTTCAACCCCTAATAGATCTACATGGTATTTCTTATTTAGTTAGAATTTTGGAACATCTATTTTAAAACGTTTACAGTGTTACTCCCATTTTTTATACAGAATGGTATCGTTTTTCCTCTATTACTGAAAACAGACACATTTCTGTTCCATACAAGTATGTTTATTTGAAGTACTGTGATGTAAGCACGGACTAAAAATGTTTAAGTCGTTATTGTATTATGTGTTCCTTTACCTTTACCAAGTGAAGACAAGTATGGAATATATTTATGGCATAAAATGAGTCAGAGAGATCTGGGGGTGCAGGTTTTTACATACATTTTGTGTGTGCGTACACAGGCACGTCCAGGTTTTAATACCCCCTTTTTTAAATTATAATCTTCTGACACCTAATTTACTTCAGTATGGTAAAGATAGAAATGATTGAAATAGGAGCAAATTAATAATTGCTTGCACTTGTGCCATTAGCTATTTTCTGCCCAAGGAGTAAGAGAGATGAGATATAAAAGAATACGCTGACTGATGAGACAACACACTCCTGACGAAGCTGTTAAGCGGTTAAACGCATTGAGTGAGAGCCATTTATACCAGAACGAGTAAAAGATGCTTCTGTTCTGCACTGCAATGGAGGAACATTGGGAGCGTGTTCCTGGAAGTGCGAGGGCTCGACTGAGAGATGCCGGCATCTGAGTGAGAAGAGGTGGTGAGAGTGAGCTATCCTCAATCCCAGTAAAAAAAACTGTTACTCTGTTTATATTGGTATAGGCCAAAAAGACCTTACATCTTATAAGTATGCTTTTTGAAGACATTTTTATTCTACAAAGAGTTTTGCATTACCATCTGCACTAGTGCACTTTCTCTTTCTTCCAGGCAACGTATTTCATCGGTCAGCACACACTGAAATATTTGCCATTGTTTTGGAAATACCTTTAATTTTGGGGAAGATGTGAGTAAGACCAGTAACCCCAGTTCACATATTCCAGTTTGTTTAAGACCCATTACACTATGTTGTGTTTATCTCTTGTTACTCTGGGTAAGCAAGCTGCGCTCCCCTAATGTGAAAGAAAATCCAAATAATGGCAATCAGATTTCTCCCTGGTTCATCATCCTTCCCATCTTTCCTTATTTGGTATATCCCTGTATACTTTTCCATTTGAAGATATCTATTGTATCTGCCATCACAGTCTCTATGAGTAATGAATTCCATATTTTAACTGCCCTTACTGTAAAGAACCCTTTCCTTTTGTTGCTGGTGAAATCTCATTTCCTCCAACCTTAAGGGATGGAAACAAAAAATGATCCAGTGGACTACCGCTTGCTATGAAAAGAAGTTGGGGAACTCACCAGATTTGAAGGTTAAAAAAATCTTTAATGAAAACTACATAAAATGACAAAACTCCTCCTCCCACATGTTTCACGCCCACTATGGCGCTCTGTAACCTTAAGGGATGACCTGTGTCATTTGTACTGTCCGTGGGAGGAATAGGTTTTTTTTTAAGTTCCTTATACTGTCCCCGAATATATTTGTATATAGTGATCATATCTCTTCTTAGATGCCTCTTTTCTAATGTAAACAAATCTAATTTAGCTAGCCTCTCCTCATAAATCAGATTATCCATCCCCTTTATTAATTTGGTGGCTCTTCTCTGCAATTTTTCTAGTTACATAATGTCTTTTCTATGGAGTGGTGCCCAAAGCTGTACTCCATATACAAGCTGTGGTCTTACTAATGCTTTATAGAGGGGAATAATCATGTTTATTCCCCTTCCATCCATTTCCAAATGCAAGATAAGATCTTGTTTGCGTTTGCAGCTACTGCATGACTTTGAGCACTATTGCTAAGCCTGCTTTATACAAGCACTCCTAAATCCTTCTCCATAAGGATTCTCCTAATTTATCCCTATTTAATTTGTAAGTTGCCTGTTTTTATTCTTGTTTCCCAAATGCATAACCTTACATTTATCTGTATTACACCTCATCTACCATTTACCTGCCCAAGTTTCTGGTCTATCCAAGTTCTTTTGGCGAGCAATTACATCCTGCTTTGATTGCATTACCTTACACAATTTAGTGTCATCAGCAAAGATGGAGACTTTGCTCTCTAAGGCTGCGCTTATAGTGCCAGCGACGGCGACAGCAGCGCGACATCAAAGCAAAACAAATGCTTTGTCACCATCGTGTGCGCTTATAGTAGACGCGACAGCGCGACATATTGGTCGCGATCGCTGGAAGTCATCTCTATTTGATTTTCCAGCGACCGTCGCATTGCCAGCACTATAAGGGTAGCCTAAGCCAACCTCAAGATCATAAATAAATAAGTTAAAAAGCAGGGGTTCCAGTACCGATCCTTGAGGTACGCCACTCACAAATTTATCCCAACCTGAAAAGGTTCCATTTACGACAACTCTCTGTTGTCTATCCTTCAACCAGTTTTCAATGCAGGTGCAAATATATTTACAAGTCCAATTTGCTTTATTTTGTACACTAACATCATGTGGGACCGTATCAAAAGCCTTTGCAAAATCTAAGTAGACAACATCAACCATATTACCCTGTTCTATATATCTCGTTACCTCCTCAACGAAACAAATAAGATTAGTTTGGCATGACTAATCCTTCATAAATCCATGCTGACTTATCAATAATGTTGTAATTCATTAGGTATTCCTGAATATTATCCCATACTAAACCTTCAAGTAGCTTCCCCACTATAGCTGTTAGAATAACAGGTCTGTAGTTCCCTGCTTGTGATCTAGCTCCCTTTTTATATATAGGCACCATTGCTTTACACCAATCTTGTGGTACTGAGCTGTGGTACTGTGGAAATAGTCCTTAGCAATTACTCCTTAAGAATCCTTGGATGTATGCGATTTGGGCCAGGTGCCGTATTTACTTTCATTTTATCAAGCTGCCTATGCACTTCTTCCTCAGTTAACCAATTGTTCACTGATAAGTTGTGTAGCTTAAACCTGTGGCTCTATTTTTGCAATTGATTTTCCCTAGAAAGTACAGTGGCAAAGTATTTGTTTAATACCTCTGCTTTTTCCTTATCTCCAATAATGTGCTTGCTCATCTCACATTGACAGAGTCCTATATTTTATTTTCTAATCTTTTTGTTATTAAGGCACTTAAAGAACTTTTTTAGGTCGATCTTACTTTCTATTGCAATCCTTTTTTTGATTTTCAATTTTTGCTAATTTGATTGCCCTTTTGCAACTCTTGTTACATTCCTTATAATTCTGATATGATGCCTCCGTCCCTTGACTTTAAGAATCTAAATGCCTGCCTCTTCTTGTCCATTTCCCCCCCTACCTGTTTATTTAGCCCATTTATATTCCACATTATTCACTGCAAAAACATCATCCCAATGTATTACTTGTAGATTAGTCCTCAGTTTATTAAAATCTATCTAAAGTTTAAAGTCTTTGTTGAACCCAAGTAATATGGTTTTTGATCATTTATTTAAAATAATCCATGTTATGATCACTGTTGCCCAAATATTTCTGGACTCTAAAATTTGTTATTACTTCGACATTGTATGATATCACTACATCCAGTACAGCCCATCTCCTGGTTGATTCCTCAATAATTTGGGTCATGTATATGTTTGTTAGCACTCCCAAAACCCTGTTTCCTTTCATTGTAATGCTAATCTCATTGCCCCAGTCTATGTCTGGATAATTAAAATCACCCATTATGCAAACATGACCTAGTTTTGATGCCTTCTCCGTTTCTAAAAGTATTTTGGCTTCCTCAATCTCAGTATTTGGTGATTTATAGCAGGGGTACACAAACTTATTTGTCTGCTCCCCCTGCCTGCTCTCCGCCCCCTCACATTTTCTCTGCCGTTTTCGGACTTAACGACGTCATGTGACCCAGACACATCATTAGACGCCCACTGCATCGCCAGAAGCTGCCGGAGTCAATGGCCTTACAGAGGCCTCACGCGTTCCCCCAGCATGGGAAGAGCGCGGGGCCTCCGTAAGAGCCACATTTCCCCCCCCAATTTCTGTACCTCTAATTTATAGCATATCCCTATAAACATTTTCTTTGTACTTTTACCTCCACTGCTAATTTCTATCCGCAAGGTCTCTACATTTTCATAAACTTCTTCCCTTATAATCAGTTTTAGATGTGGTTTAACTATATGTTACATACTATATGAAACATACTCCACCACCTCTTCTATGTGCTCAATCCATTTAATAATGTGTTTTCTTATATTGTGCTGGGTAGTACGCAAAACTGTACATAGAACATTTCAGTCACAATCCTCTGCCCAATAGAGCCTGCAGTCTAAATAGTAATGAGTGGAGGCCATGGAGTTAAAGTGACTTGTGCAAGGCTACAAGGAGCTTAAAGTGGGTAACCTGCATTAAAGGCTACAAGCCATTACTATGGCTCCTTAACCCAAAATTCTCGCACAATTCCCTTGCTTCTATTTTCTAATGGGATTGGGCCCATCAACTGATTGATATTTTCATATACTGTACTGTAGGTTATTTTCATATACTGTACTGTAGGTTCTCATGAATGTACAAAGCTTAATATTTCGATAATGGTGAAACGTTTTTAATTTTCACTCATACTGTAGCTGCTCAGGACGTACAGAATTATTACAATTCCAAATGTAACATTATTTACTGCATGATTTCAAGTAGCAAAAGAAAAAAAAGCTTGAATCAAGAGTATTTCAAATAATCGTTGTTTAAATGTAACTAAAACATGCATGAATTACAAGAAAATATAATTTACCAGATCATCTTCATAACCAAGAGGATTTAAATGTTGCTGAAACTATTGCCAAAAGTGGGATAGTTAAAGCCCAGACAATGTTAATCTGTCTTTCTCTTTATGAGATCTAGAAATAAGCCAAATGCTATGAATGTTTTTGTAATGATTACCACATGGACTGAAATCACCTGCAAGTCTGTGTAAATGCAAGAGATAATTTAATTGAATTATTTGAAGTCACCTTTATTTTTACAAACGTAATCTCCTATTCAGATTGAATTGACCTTCATTACAAAAACCTATGCCATGTTACAGTCATTGGGCCCATGGACAGAATAAAAAGTCAGCAAATAATCAGCTATGGGATTCTATTTCCCCAAACTCATTTCCCTTATATGTATTCATTTCAGAGAGAAAGGCATTAGAAATGACATTGTGCAATAATAATAGTAAACACTAGAAGAACATTTTAATTTCTGCTTAATGACAAACCACATGTGGCTGCAAATCAGAGTCCCTGACCTGTAACAAGTAGTAGAAGACGCACGGCTGGTGATTTTTCTACTTTTTATTATATAAAATGTCACTTGAATGTCATTTTTTTGCAGGGCACCGAGAGACTACCAAATAATTCACTTCCTTGCACACCACCTAATTAAAACATAACCTTTAATATGGAACTAATAAAACATGTATCGCTGTTTTGAAGGTATAAACAGTAATTAAAAAGTAATATAGTGGGACAGGGTGGCCAGGGAGCGGACGTAAATCTCGGAAGGCTCAAAATAAGTGCGTGAAACGCATTCATGAGTCAAGCGAAATGATAATGCCTTCATACTGTAGGAATGTGAGCTCCCTTCTTGGATGCCTGGCCATCAAGTATACACTTTCTACTCTAAGACCCTTCCGGGGTTTATGTCGGCTTCATGGCCACCCTGTCCCACTATATTACTTCTTAATTAATGTTCATACGTTTAATACAGTGATACATGTTTTATTAGTTCCATATTAAAGGTTAGGTTTTAATTAGGTGGTGTGCAACAAAGTGAATTCTTTGGTAGTCTCTCTGTGCTCTGCATTGTGCTTTGCTTATTCACTCTCTCTTGCTCTTGCTTTGTGCATTGTGCTTTGCTTATTCACTCTCAATTCACAGCTTTTGTACCCACCAGTCCATCATTAGGACTCACTTATCTATTACCTAAAATTAGTGTGGAGATCCAGTTGATCATCAGCTCCCCCTCCCCCCTATTTTATTTAATGTAATTTTTGTAATCATTTTCTTTTATGCAATTTAACAAGGCAAACTCAGTGTATCTAGGCAGTAACTGCTATTTAAACATGTAAGCAATGTTACTTTTGTGAATAATCAACATTATTGCACAGAATTATGGCATATAACGTGTAAAGGAAAGCTACATTGATTTATGTTTCTTAAAGCTACTAAGTTATAATGTATTAAAAAAAATCATTCTTGTAATTTCTCATACAACATATTAAAAGTTCAGACACATAATGAACAAATACGCGTCACAAAAATAATTAAGGCATTATGACATTGCCAAACGTTGTCATAATTACTTTTATATATGGCCTGTACTTTTTCTAAATAGGAAATGCTTTATAAACCACGTGATTTTTCTCAGCTGGACATATAATAAGTGGGAAAACACTGGGTCTTTATTCGTTTAAATTCAAACCCAAAGAAAATGAAGGAGCATGTGAAATGGTGTAGTTTGCCGAACTGCTTTTTGCACTTTAAACCATGAAGAAGAAAAAAAGAGCTTGCTTTCAGACACTAGCTCCTTCTAGTCCAGAGTGGAATACTTACTACTATTCTTTTCTTAATCAAAGAAAGACAAATGCCAGTGTAGGTCTTATCATTTTATCATGGCAGCAATGGGTGTTGCGTTGCCATTTCTTAACCAAAATTGTTGCCATTTTGTGTTCACTATCATTAGAACTAGAGATATACTGCATAACATTGTTCCCCTAGTTCAGTGGGTTCTAACCTTTTTTTGGTTAAGGAACCCTAAGCGAAATTCTGGGGAACCCAAACCCTGTCTAATAGCTCTTCTGAGATCAGATGCATTGTAAATTCTTCTGTATTTGGTACAATTTTAAAATGAACTGAAAATTACAGGGAACCTTTATGAATGCCTGGGAAAACCAAAGGCTCTTAGGAAACCTTGTTGAGAAACACTGCCATAGTTGATTACAGTAAATATGCCCAGGCATACCTCGGATATACCTCAGACCCCCAGAGGCTTTTGTGGTAATGTTGCAGCAGAAAGAGAGAACAATGAGGTTTACTACAGATGTACTGTGTATAGACTAACCCTCTCCAGACCCACAGGAGAAAAACATCCTGCAGCTCTGGGAAAGGCAAGAGCCGCAGGAAATTGCAACAGGTCAATATTAGCTTACTAGCTGCCCATGGCTTTTCCCCCTGCGGCTGGTGAATGTTGAGGTCGGTTTCCCCTGGCATTCCCCAGCCGCAAGGATAGTTAGGGTTGCCACAACCTGAAAAATGTCTTCCTTTAGCCATCTAACTTCTGGAAGACAAGCAGCACCCATGTGCTGCTGACTGCCTTCCAGGAATATGACCACCCTAAGAGCTGGAACCTTCATGAATAGATACAGGAGTTACCTCTTAATGCGTGAGGACTGCATGAAACCACTGGGCAAACTGGACAAAAAGAACATGATTAAATATATGCATTTATAAAATCATTGATGTTAACCTGCAATGTCCTTTGCTTTTATTTCTTTTTTTAAGGACTTTGGTCTTATACAACAACGTAAACACCCTATAGAAAAGGTGTTTAAAGGACCCCAGGTAACATGGACGGTGACCTAAGAGACTAAATGATGGAAGGACGAGAAGAGTGGGCACCAGATAATGAGTGGTGGAAATTATGGATACGGTAACCACAATATGCAGTATGTTTACTGAATACAGTAGTGACCATTCGGTAATGGGGAATGTAGGTTCTACGTAGAATATATAGAATTCATCCAGTGATGAAGTATTAGAATCATTATTAAAAAACAAATGTTTTAATGTTAAAGTTTAAAAATCATCATAGACCTAACAAAAATGAAGACAAATGCTAGCTACATGGTATGTGCACATATAGGGCCTCATGCAGTAAGCGTCGATTATGTGAAATCGGCAATCTTACCGATTAGTCATGTTATTGGCGATTTTTCCTCTCCGTATGCAGTAAGTGCCGAATACATTCCAAATCAAGCCGAAAACAAATCCGCCCACTCTCACGATGATTAGCCGATCACACACAGGTGTATCGGCGTGCGTGGCGCGGTGCTGTTAGGTTGCCCAATCACAAATCTTGCTGAATCAGGCGAAACAAGCATGTATTGGATTGCGCGCCATATTTAAAGGCAACGTGTACTGCTAATCATTCTCTGTGTTGTTGGGAGTGAGAGAGAGACGCACAGAGCTGGCTGTTTGAACATTTGCATATTGACTGAGAGACTTGTTGTGTATTGGGTGAGCTTTGTCCATTGTTGTTTTGTTTACATCTTTGTCTTGTTTTATATGTGGAAGTGTTTCGTGTGATTGGCTGTACATTTCTTGTCTGTTTTTTGTGAGTGCTGGAAGTATGCCCGCAAAGCGTGGGAAGAGTGATGCTGGTGGGAGTGGGAGTGCTACTCGTGCGAGTACGCGTCGGAGTGAACGTACTGTTCAGGGGAGTGATGTTGCTGAGAGTGAGAGTGGTGTTGCAGGGAGTGGGAGTGCTGGTGCTGCGAGTGGTGTTGCTGGGAGTGTGAGTGCTGTTGCTGGGAGTGTGAGTGCTGTTGCTGGGAGTGGGAGTGCTGGTGCTGGGAGTGCTGGTGCTAGGAGTGTGAGTGCTGTTGCTAGGAGTGTGAGTGCTGGTGCTAGGAGTGGGAGTGCTGGTGCTAGGAGTGGGAGTGCTGGTGCTAGGAGTGGGAGTGCTGGTGCTGGGAGTGCTGCTGGTGGCGCAGTTGCTGATGGGGTGGATGGTGGTGGCGTGCTTGCTGGTGGGCAGCTTTTGGAGGCTCTTCCATTGGAAGAAGGAGAGTCCAGTCAGCACCAGCCAAGCTCTGACCCTAAACCTGCTCGGAAGAAACGTGTGGAGAAGCCACGTAATCCTCGCTTCAATGACCAGGAAAATACAGCTCTTGTCACTGGCATTCTGGAGCACTATGACAGTATATATGGACATTTACTAGGTAAGTGTACCTTTACATTTATTATTCAAATACATGTGATCCTAGGTCATCTGAGTTTTGTTCATATGCAAATATGGGTTCACAATATCTTTCTATGTTAATTAGTCTGGAAACACAGCTTTTTATCATGCCTTACAAGGACAACTAAACACAGGCGGTCAATTTGCCATAACTGCATACAATATGAATGCAAGCTTGCTTACATGTATAGGTTTAGTAGTGAATGCTCATGTGCTTCACATATTACACCTAAAACAGCATGTTTGCTATCTCTTGGAACAGCTAGCAGTGTAGGAAACTGGTGCTTATATTATTATTAATTTACCTCATATATTTTATATGTTTTTCAATGGCGGACAAGTTCAGCAAGCAGAAAAGAAATGTGGGACACAATAGTCATTGGTGTCAATGCGTGTGGGAATCATGTGAGGGACAAGCGGAATTGTCACAAGAGATTTGATGATATTAGGTCCAAATTGAAAAAGAAAATACAACACCAACGCGTGCATGCTACTGGCACTGGAGGTGGGCCGACACCACAACGTCTCATATTAAGTCCATTGGAGGAGCTGCTTCGGGCAAAATTACTTCCCGTCGTCGTGGAAGGCTTACCTGGTGACCGTGATATAGGAATTTACCCCTCACAATTTCCACCAGGTGAGAAATATTACTGTACTAGGCGTGTCGTTGCTTACAGTTATTTTGCATAGTTACACTGCTTTTTATACTGTCTTCACAATATAAGCATACCTGCATCTATATATGTATATGTCTGATTCTGTATATATATATATCTCAAAATAGACATATATGTTGTAGTCCTACTAAAAGCAGTAACTAATATAGCACGTGCCATTGCGTGCTCATTTACATGTGAATTCCCAAAATGCATTGCTGCAGTGGAAGCAATTGATGGTGAGCGAAGATGGGGAACAACAGGGTAGTACACATGTGTAACACATGTTAATGAGAAATTATTACTAGCTACAGGTACAGAACAGAAATATGTATAATATTATTGTGTATTTTATTTATTTTACTCCGACAAACATGACATTACTGCCTATTTTAAGCATGCATCAAATATATTGCATGCAACGGCCTACAAACATCACTTGCACTAACACATCTATAGTTGTTTATGAAAAGGTCCATTTTTGCTTTAACTCATATACAGACAGCATAATGAGGCACACGTATCATATTTTATGTCATTGTTTTCATAACTTAAAAACTGCACACGACTATTTAGCTCATCTACCATTGTGTTAAAGCAGCTGCAATTAATATCTCATCACAGCATACACTTCAACAGAGGGGGTGGGGTTCAGCACACACACTAATTACAGCCTCATTTTAGGGTCAACTTAGTTCACACCATTTTCACCTGTTTCAAGTAATTGAAAGGTGTGGCTGATTAGGCTTTTTGGGGAAGGGAATACCGTTCTTACAACCTGACTAGCACAACTGAAGTTAATCACACTCATTTGAAAGCTTCACTTTAGCTACTAAATGCCCCAACAACTCATTACTTATCAAACCGTACGTCACACATTAGTTCACTCATATCTATAGTTGAACTACTACTATCAACGACACATTATCACACACTGCATGTGTTGTCTTGTTTAGTCACAGCCACATTCATGTGTGCCACATCTTATATTAATGTACCACACATATCCTCTACCAAAAACAACACTTTGTGCAATATGACCACCTTCATGATAACCATTGTGAATGGTCATCTCATGATAGTTATGTACATTATGATACTGATATCACTACACAACATATGATTTTTATGTTCAAATTTAATCTATTTATCCTCACACATTACTGCAGGAACATAGTATGTTTTATGTTAGGGAACTCAAAAGTTCTAAGTACACAGGCATGTACATTGTTATTACAACTATTTATGTTCACTTTCACACACACATTTTGGGTTAAGGAAATGATGCTGTTAGGTACTCATAAATACAGAACATACAATAACTGTTTGTTCAATATTTACACATGTAAATGTAAAACTTATGTTATTGTTATATATAGTTGCCCCTGAAGGACATGTGTCACCTGAGACTGAACAAGTGTCTTCACCTGGGTCAGCCAGCTCAACACACCTAGAAGGTGAGTGTATCAGTTGGTGGCCATATAATATGTGCTCTTCTATATGTTATGTTGTCATGTTCATTATTTGTTTTGCACATCTTCTTTAAATAGGATTACTTAGTGTCAGTGAAAATGAAGTGTAAGCCAACTTGTATTGTGTTAGTGATGTTAACTTTCATGTAGGAGTTGTGAGTTTACAGCAAGTTTTCATTCACTCATATTTCATACTGAGTCCAAACATTATTCTTAAGTCAAGGTAGTTTTTAATGTGAGGTTATAAAACGTATGGAAACATGTTAGTTGTTACTTATGACACAGTACAATTACATAGTAACACAGCAGAGATTAACATGCCATTTAATAATGTGTACATTTATTTGTAGAACATGATGAAGAGGATTTTGATGATGATGATGATGATGATGATGCCGCCGCCGCCGCCATAGACACACAAATACAAGCAAGTGACCATGAAGAGGTTCCAATTGAAACTGTTTTACCGCCAAAACGTCCAGCAAATACCACATATGATGCAATTGTAGCTTCTGAGGGAAAAATTGTGGAAGCAGAAAATCGTCGCCATTCTGACCTGATGACAGTGCTGGAAAGGATGATTGCACTGCAGGAAGAAACAGTTTCACAATTGGCACATCTCCACAGAGTCTTCATTGAAGTGCCTAAACAGTTGCAAAAAATCAACACCTCATTCGAAGCATTAGTTGTTCAGCAAACACAAGCTAATTACTGGAGAATGACTAATGTACCACAATTCAACACCTCACAGCCAGGATCTGTTCATGCAGGTCAGTTTTCACCACATTCATCTGATATTCATTCACCAGGCCCAAATGTTACCGGTCAAGTAGCAGACATTGCTGTGCAGGTTCCTGATGACATCCTACCGCTGCCATCTGTACAAATTCAGCAGCAGACACCTACAAAGGAGGCGACAAAAACAAAACAAGACACACATGAAACAGACCAACCATCACTTGTGCAGTGTCTACCAACTTGCTCACATGTGTCAGTGGGCACAAGCCCTGTCCGTGAACAGTCACTACCCAAAAGCCCTGTAGGTGAGTCACTGCCCAAAAGCCCTGTAGGTGAATCGCTGCCCAAAAGCCCTGTAGGTGAATCGCTGCCCAAAAGCCCTGTAGGTGAATCGCTGCCCAAAAGCCCTGTAGGTGAATCACTGCCCAAAAGCCCTGTAGGTGAATCACTGCCCAAAAGCCCTGTAGGTGAATCACTGCCCAAAAGCCCTGTAGGTGAGTCACTGGCCACAAGCCCTGTAGGTGAGTCACTGGCCACAAGCCCCGTAGGTGAACAGTCACTGCCCAAAAGCCCTGTAGGTGAGTCACTGGCCACAAGCCCTGCCCGTGAAGTGCCAGAGGCCACTCAAAGTGGCTCTGTTGTGCCTAAAGTTGGTGGCAAAAGAAAAAGGAAAATTCAAGAGACAACAAGCAGGCCTGTTACTCGCTCGCAAAAGGAACAAAAAAAATAAATGTTATAATTCAGAAAATATGTCTTTGGCCTTGTTTTGTTGACTTCAGATTATCTAATTACTATTGTATGTATGCTGAAGACTGTGTTGTTTCCAAACTTTCAAGTATGTTCTTGTACACGTGAAGTTTTGGAAATGTTAACACTCCTAATTAATGAATAGTGTTATAAATATTTATGTTTTAATCGTCTGTTCAGTAATGGTCCACCAGGAGCCAGTTGCTAAGTTTAGAGAAGCTGCCATTGACTTTGCAGCAAAACATTGCATTTGGGTGTGTTAATTGATGTAATCATTGCATGTGCATATTATTTTCATGCAATTATAAAAGCACCTATTTAACTGCAAACATTTTTCTTGTACGTGTACAGCAGGATTTTGTGTTAAATATTACTTACCTTTGGTGGCCATTGTAATGTTGTCCTTTAATCATTTATGTGTTCTTGTTTCAAGAACATCTCTGAATTGATACTAATATATATGTAGTATGTATTGATATATGCACACACACACAGACACACACTGTGTGTGTGTGTGTGTGTGTGTGTGTGTGTGTGTGTGTATATATATAGTACTATCTAAGCTGGTATAGATGTATTTACAAAAAACATACACTTCATGCTTCCTTGTGAAAACACACTATTTTAATAATACAGGCCTAATGTTTGACAACTATACTAAGTGTGAGCCTCTAACATTATTGGGTGCAAACAAAAGTTTATTACTTAATTCACTCATGTTTATCACCATTTAAATAGGTTTCATACAAGGCCTACTTACTGCCATCAATATGTTGTGTGTACTCCTGCAATATAAAAAAAAAAAAAAAAGATACATTATATATATATATATATATATATATATATATATATATATATATATATATATATATATATATACATATACATATATACACACACACACACACACACACTATACATATAGTACAATATACACTTTATATATATATATATATTTTTATGAGAGAGATATATTTATATATATATAGATACACACGTATTTAAACTCATGCAGACAGGTAGTTAACCAGAATTTCAAATACACACAGAAATGTATGTGGGAAAAAAACATTTCATTTTGCAGGTGTGTGTATTTACTGATATGGCTGTCTAAGCACTATTTTCACACAGTGCTCTTTGTTATTTTTCTAGAAAACTCAATGTTACTGAAATAAGTGTAGGAATGTTTTCACAAACGAGATAAAAAAATGATACATGTTTTTCCCACATTCGCCTATCACTAACCACAAAACTTAAACCAATTAAAAGGACACATCCAATTGGCGTTTGAAATAAGGAGTAAAAGTAGTTACTTTTGTTGACCTTGAAAACGAAACACAGGAATTTGTTAGCCATTGAGCAGAATCATTTTGATGAGCAAAGAAGACAGAACTGCACACATCTTTTGTGCTACTCTGACATGGCTGATGAATTCGTTAACAATATGAATCCCCTCTTAGGTTATAAGTACATGGTTTCAGAAGCAATTTTAAACAGTCGCGGACACAAAGCAAGCACACGCCAAATCTATGATTTGATTCGAGCTAAATATCCTTATTACCAAGACCGTAGGCATGCGCGGAATTTTAATTCCTCAATAAGATTCACTTTATCAACTAATGACTTTTTTGAACGTGTGCAGGATAAGCTAGAACACACCTATGGTTTCTGGAAGATTGCAAAGGAAAAGCATTTTACCCTGAAAGAGGGCACATATATTGTTGTGAAAGGCATATTTATTCCTAATGCCAATAGCAATGGATCCGCTACTACTGTTCCGTGTGAATCGATACCTGCTGCAATATCTGCACCCTCCATTCCTGAAACCCACATTGTACAACAACAAAAGTACTATGATTATGTACCAAGCCTTTCAGCTGAAAATGCATTGGAATGGGAACCAGAAGAAATGAACCTACCTCCCGACCAATTGTTTGAAGAAAGCAGTGGCGATTCCTATGAGCGCTTCATGGAGGAGATGTGTGTCATACTGGATTCAGCGGGTGGGTCAAGCATGGATGAAAATGCCTTGCATTTCTGGAGCGACCAGTTGCAGCCAGACGAACAGTTAATTCTAGAAGAATGGTAAATATAACAACCGTTATGCGTTGACTGTGCGTTTAAATGTTTTTTTTTTTTTTTTTTTTTTTAACCACCATTTTCCCTTCCAATGCGTGGATACAGCGTAACATTGCAGACTGCATAACATGTAGCGATCACAAAGAAATTGTTGCCGAATACAATATAGTATAACCTGAAAGAGTAGTACACATTGCTGACGGAATAAATATACGTACTTTCCTATCCCTTTAACCATATTAGCAACATTTTAACATAACTCTAACACATACCTGTTTTGTTATCATGCAACATTTAAAAGCGGGTCCACCACGTATGACGTGGGACCCTTGTCATGGCCCAAGGCGTCCTTAAAAAGGATTACGGATGTAAGTCCCGCCCCCAAGCGACGTGCGCGCCTCAAAGCCTATTGGCTGTCATGTTTTCTTATAGTAACGGTAACTGCAGTGTGTCATGTGTGCGGCTCAGTGTTTGTAGGCGTCAACTGGGCGTTAGCTGAATGTTAATTGAGTGGGAGGAGTGTTAGCGTGCGTTTCACGCTGGTTTAACATGACGTCACACGTATTGCATTTGCGCATTGTGTTATCGGCCGTCCTTTCTGTCCAAACACATCTGTTTAAAAAGAATACAGATGTACTCGTTTAGAACGAATGTAGTTTCGTATTCATTGTATTTGAAATAAAGATTTTATGTTTAATGGTATTTTCAAGATGTATTGAACGCACAACGTACGCTTTGTTTTGCGCATGCGCTAACAGTTAGTGCAGCCAAGCGTGAAGTGCGTGCGCACACTAAGATGTGCGCGCACATTTTTCAGTATACAGGCAACGTTCACATCATATACATAGTTATGCCTGCTACAAATTTAAAGAAACATTACATACTGATGTACACTTGTACTTCTAACATATAAGTGAGTGACGTGTGTATGTACACAATCATATAGAGCTGTGTAATGCGTTGTCACGGATACATATATAGTAAGGTGCCATATTTGACCATCATGTGTTTGCTGTATTTCAGAGATGTCGGGGAAGATACAATCGGATCAATGTATGATTTCAGAAGAGTCTACCTTTATATGAGATGATTGTGAGGAGGAGCCACCGACTACTATACTACATATGGAACTAATTTTATATTGCTTGCAGCGCTTATTAACAAACAATTAAAAATGTGATACCCTTATGCCTATATTGCATAAGCACTTAATTAACAGAATGATGTTGCAAAATAGTGCCTCATGAATTTTTATTGAGTGTTCTTTAATGACTACTATCATTTTATGGCATGGTGTGTTTTATATATAACAACCATTCCCACTCTGCTAACACATTTGTGAATTATATTGTGTAATGGAACGTATGACTGTCGAAACTATGTAACAATAATAATAAGAATAATAATAATAATTATAATATGAGCATGTTCATGTATAGCGCTGCTAGTTGTACACAGCGCTTTACAGACACATTTTTCAGGCTGAGGTCCCTGGCCCGTGGAACTTACAATTTATTTTTGGCCGCCTGAGGCACAGGGAGATAAAGTGACTTGGCCAAGGTCACAAGGAGCCCACACCGGGAATTGAACCAGACTCCCCTGCTTCAAAATCTCAGTGCCAGTGTGTGTCTTTACTCACTGAGCCACTCCTTCTCCCAATGTAAAGGACACTTACAACCAACTAGCCATTTATTGTTAAAAATCTCTTGTTACATGGGTATGTTGATAAAATGGTTTGGGACTGTAGCAAATAATGTTATTGGCCAGATGTTGTGGTCCCCTACAATGCATGATGTTCTGATTATGACATCAACATCATGTAATGAAGTACGTTTCTGTGTATATTTCATTAACCTAACTAACTATAGTTTACTGTGTTTATTAAACGTTCTAAAAATACATAGTATAGTCAATATGATGATATAAGCTACCATAATAAAGCTGGTGTTATCATTTGTCGGTGTTATACATGGATCCTACACAAATTGATACAGACACAAACAGTTGTCTTACAAAGTGTGTCTATGCTAATGTGCACGTGATTGACGTTACAATTGTGACAATACTTGATAATTATCATCATGATAATGATGAAGTGACGTGATTTATATTGCAAAAATATTACCAACATTGTCATATTGGTAAATTATAAATGCTAAATGACAGTAACATTAGTGACAAATTTGTCTTCTCTGTTAACAGTTTAACACTTGGTACATGTAGGACACATCCACACACGTGTGACTTATACATACACATGTCACAAATTTAAATTAATGTTGACTATTAATTCCTAGCATTACAAAACACCAACATTGCTAAATATAAGATGTAGTACGCATTGTTGTGATTGCAGGCATTCATGCATGGAGTTTTATGATCAGTCAATTTCATCCGTGATGAATGATCTCCCGTAAGTAAAGAAATAACTACAGTTATCCCCTTGTCTCCAAACACCTCTATATTACATTAATGGAATTTATAAGGAAACATACATAAAATGTGATGAAATGGGAGTAATCATTTTCTAATACAATGCACATGAAAGCTCAAGAGTAGCTAAATGCATATACATGATACAGAAAGTACATATATGTAACATTTGTGTTTAAACCAATATGTTGGGTTTTGACTTCAAATAATTATAGGAAGATTGATGTAGGCACATCTTATGAGAGATGTCAGCAAATATACATACCATGATCAGTCATACTGGAGATATACCTATAATGCAAAGGAACAATATATAAATTGCAAACATTGACATGCCATCTTCAGTACCGTAAACAACACAGCAAAGTGTGTATTTGGTGTTAAATCTGCAACACCATGTATATTTCATGACATTCAAAATGTAAATCAGGCTGGTGTACACATCATATGGATGTACATGTTACACTGCACCAATAACATTGTATGTAAGCATACTAGAAGCATGAATGAGTATGGGCATTATATGTGTATTGTGTTAGCATAAGGAACAACACAATGCTAAAATATTAGTGCTTTGTTACCCCAGTTTTATTCACATACACACAACTAAAGTAAAATTGAAGAGGGATTATATAACCTGTGCAACAATAACATCCCTTTGTGCACACAGCAGAGAGAAGAAAGGTGTGCAACCCATATTCATCTGTGTCCTACCAGAAGGGTATATAAAAAAACATTATTGTTAAGATAACATAATGTAAGTATAAAAGTAGAACTTGGAACATATATGTTTGTACTTACAAGAAAAAAATGAATTGATGAGATTCTGGCGTGTCTGGCCACCACTGGCTGTTTGTTCATTTTCAGCAGCTACATGGGTGGGATGCTCGTCTACCACAGGCTCAGCTAGGTCTGACTGTACATTGTGCCTGAGTGCAACATTGTGCAAAATGCAACAGGCAAGGATAATATCAGACACTTTTTGAGGCTTGTATAGAAGAGCCCCACCAGTTCTGTCCAGACACCTAAATCTGGTCTTGAGTAGGCCAAATGTCCTCTCTATAACAGATCTTGTAGATATATGGGCTGCATTGTACCTGTCCTCTGCTTCAGTTTGAGGGTTTAGCACCGGAGTCAAGAGCCACGGCCTAATTCCGTATCCTGAGTCACCTATAATGAATGGAGCACACATAAGCTGACATTAGTGATCAAATTGTACAATGCCAACATTCCTAAATAAAAATGTGTTTTGTGTTAGAACATGTAAATGTGTACTCACCCAGCAGCCAACCATGTTCAAAATGTCCCTCTTCGAACGCATGGAAGACTGAAGAGTTCCTCAGGATGGAGGAATCGTGACTGGAACCAGGGAATTTGGGTACCACATGCATTATCCTCATCGTCGCATCACATACCACCTGTACATTGAGTGAATGGTAGTGCTTACGATTGCGGTACACATGCTCACTCTGACTAGGTGCAATCAAAGCAACATGTGTGCAATCGATTGCACCCAGCACACATGGTATCCCTGCTATATTATAAAAGCCAGTCCTGACTTCCAGCCACTCTGTCGCCTCTGTAGGAAAATGAATATAATTCCTAGCGCGTCTATTGAGTGCATAGAGAAACTGGGTCAAGGCCCGCGAGAATGTAGATTGCGAGACCCCGCCCACTATGCCCACAGTTGTCTGGTATGACGCGGAAGCAAGATAATGTAATGAGCACAGCATTTTAACAAGCCCAGGGACTGCACGACCTCTGGCTGTGAAAAAATCTAAATCTCCCCTTTCTCCTGATAAAGAGCTAAGATTGCTGCTGAACTCAAACGATAGCGACTTACAATCTCCTCCTCACTCATCCCATCTAACAGGGTTCTCTCCCTGTACAGACGCGGACGAGGCACAACTTGTCTCCTCTGTCTTCTCCTCTGATCTCCTGTCCCTCTCCCTGTCTCTGTCGTATCCGCGTGACTGTCCCTGTCACTGTCCCTCGGTGTGTCCCTCCCTTGCCCTATATGATTGTCTTCATCATCAAGCATGTCATAGAAAAGAATGTTCCTCCGTCTCCTAAACAATCTCAACATTTTGAAATGAGTAGCTGTGAATGATCAGGTAATGGGCGTCCTTTAAATAGGTATGTGATGATGTCAGGTGACATAGTAAAATGCAAGGTGTTACATTAACATAATAAAGTACTTCTGTGGCAAGCTGTGTGCAGTTCTTGTTATAAGTATTTGTTGTGTGTATTCTGCAGGGAATGATGATATTTGCCAATGATGTGACGTGAAGCTTTGTAGAAACATTGCTTGCAAATAAATAGTTGCATGTGCAATGCATGTAAAACTTCTGAACGCAACAGTCAGTCATGTAATTAGACAAAAAGGCTGAGATTGACGTGGGAAAAGTTTTGTGTAACATGTGTAATTAGCCATGTTATTGTGACATGTTGACAACAATGAATAGTCGTGTGCATATGCATGCATTTCTGTAAGGAGGATAGTTGGTATAGAATGAGTTTACAAGGTGTCCCAATGATGAATTACTGTACATGTGTGTATAAGTTAGGTTGAAGTGCTTGTAATGCAACGGTTACAATGTAAGCATGCAATGTGATTGATCGTCCAATAAGTGACGTCATGAAAATAGGGAGGACCAAACGTAGATGTAAACATGAGAATTTAGATGTACATGTACGTTTAAAGATGCGTGAAACATTACAAGCATTGTGTAATGTAAAGGAACATGAATATACTGTGTATGTGTGACATGTGTAACATCATGTAAATAATTGTCGCTCAGTTCAATAAAATGTGTGATATGATGTGAGGTTCTCCTTTAAGAGTTGAGTATAGTATTTTCCCTTGGCACATCATCACATGATGAGTAATGTGACCCGCAAATGCTGCAAACATGTAAAAGTATAATGTTATGCAAATAATACACGTCAGCTGTGACACAATGCAGGGAATGCCCCAACACTGTAATGCAAATGACGTTTGTATTGTGAGCAATGAAACGTAAACAGTATTATACTGTTATACGTCCCCGCTCCATTGACTCCATTGATGTACAGAAGTTTTTTTTTTCTAAGTGCCGTTGCGGCAGCCTTAGAGATCGTTCTCCCCTCCAAACTGCCAACTTTAGTTGGCGGGAGAAATTGGCCATAACATCTCAATTTCGTAGTGCCGATCAGCCCCGATAAGCTGTTTTTTTTTGTTGAATCCAGCCGATTTAAAAAAGTGGCGATCAGTGGCGAAAACAGGCTTATCGGCAGGCGAATGGCCATAACAAAATAATCGGCTCCGAAACCTGGCGAAATCAAGCACTTATCGGCGCTTACTGAATCTCAAACCCAATTTTGCCTATAAAATGGCGATAATTCCCTTATCAACGCTTACTGCATGAGGCCCATAGTTACAAAGCAACATCGTTATATAGATCCATAGTAGATGAGGTTGAAAAAAGACATGTCCATCAAGTTCAACCTATACTAAATTTAGACAACAGATACTTTATCCTATGTATTTACAGTATTTTGATCCATAGGAAGGAAAACAAAAACTCCTAGTGAAACATCATCCAATGAAGTCCCATATGGGGTAAGATAATTTCCTCCCTAACTCCAAATAATGGCAATCAGGTTTCTCCCTGGATCAACATACTTCCCATGTTTACTTATTTGATATATCTCTGTACCTTTCCTTTCTAGAAAGATGTACAACCTTGTTTTGAAGATATCTATTGTATCTGCCATCACAATCTCCATGGTAATGAATTCCACATTTTTACTGCCCTTACTGTAAAGAACCCTTTCCTTTGTTGCTGGTGAGATCTCCTTTCCTCCAACCTTAAGGGATGACCCCGAGTCCTTTGTACTGCCCGTGGGATGAATAGTTCTTTTGAAAGCTCCTTGTATTGTCCCCGAATATATTTGCATATAGTTATCATATCCCCTCTTAGACACCTTTTCTGATTAAAACAAATTTAAATTAGCCAGCCTCTCCTCATAAATTAGATTTTCCATCCCCTTTATTAATTTAGTGGCTCTTCTCTGCACTTTTTCTAGTTCCATAATGTCTTTTTTTTTTTTTTGGAGAGGTGACCAAAACTGCACTCCATGTTCAAGGGGTAATCCTCCCTTAATCTGCTGGTTAGAAAGCGTATCGCACAGCAGATGCTAATGCCAATTATAGACTATGGAGACATAGTATATGGCTCAGCACCCCAAACCCACCTTAGCAAATGTGATACCCTCTACAATTCAATATGCCGTTTTGTCCTCCAATGCAACACATCACTATGAAATGCTCAAAGAACTAGATTGGTCATAACTTGAGTCTAGGCGCAAAGTTCATCTTTCCTGTCTTGCCTTCAAATACTTTCTGGGCAAGCTACCCGTCTATCTGCACACGCTCTTCACTCCTACCACATGCAGCACTTAACAGCTGAGATCTGACTCCAAAAGACTGTTCATGGCTCAACAAAGTATCCGGCCGCTTCTCCTCCTCCTCTTACCGTGCACCTCAAAAGTAGAACAATCTACCGGAGGCGCACACAGCCACCAACAGTTCTTTCAAAACTAGAGCTGTCTCACGGTTTTTTCTGTTCTGTAACTGTTACATATGCCTTTAACATAAATTATCTCTTACTGTGCATGGAAAGTCTTGTATATAATGTATAACCTTGCGTACTTAATGTAACTATGTCATCATAACTCTGTGCCCAGGACATACTGTACTTGAAAATGAGAGGTAACTCAATGTATTACCGTATTGGCCTGAAAATAGTGCTGCTTTATTTTCCTACAAATGTCCTTCCAAAAACTGTACTCATATTATATGTGCAGCCTAACACCTTTTATTTTTCATGTAGAACACCTTCAAAACTTTAGGGTCGTATTATGTGCGAGGCGTACTATATTCGGCCAATATGGTACTTCCTGGTAAAATATTTTATAAATAAATACCAATGCTTTATAGAGGGGTATAATTATGTTTACTTTACTTCCATCAATTCCCCGTTTAATGCAAGATAAGATCTTGTTTGCCTTTGCAGCTACTGCATGACTTTGGGCACTATTGCTAAGCCTGCTGTCTAGAAGCACTGCTAAATCCTTCTCCATCAAGGATTCCCCCAATTTATCCCCATTTAATTTGTTAGTCGCCTGTTTATTCTTTTATCCCCAAATGCATATATAATCGACCAGGAACCTGGGGGTTCCCAGTGATCAGGGTTCACAGAATTCCCCCTTAACCTTTTTTTTTAATTCTACTCAAGCCCAACATTATAAGACAAACATTTACTAGTGGAATTATTAAGCAACATGAAACAAATATAATGTTTCAACAGTTACAGAATAAATACAGGATTTACATAATTTAAAAAAATATTATGTATAATATATGCCCAATCACAAAACATCTAATTGGAAGTAATTAACCAAATAATGTTAAAGCACAATTTACATTTCTATCTTAATTACCTTTAAACAAATAATTTAGGAATATACAATAGAAGTCCAAAATTACTAATCAGTGAAAGCACAAATTTAAATACTCCTCAATTTCTAATTATAGTAAGTGTGTGTGGAAAGCAATGAGAACGTGATCAATTTCAATATAAAATAAGAAAAAAAAGAAGAAAACTTTATTGCTTGGGAGAACGGAAGACTTTCAAAATTAGAATGAAACTCACAAAGATTCCTGCGAGATGGCAGAAGTAAAATGTTTAAGGCATACAGTATGAAATATATCCTCCCCTGCAATACCATGAGGAAAGGAGACATGAGTCATTGTAGAGTACAACATATTGTGGGAGTACTGCAGCAAAGAGATCTGGAGGCAGGTGAAGTTTTGAATAATAAAAAAGTTTATTCAATAAATCATGCCCATGAGAGAGCTAAGAAACACACTCTGACACGTTTCCTGCCGTTTATCAAAGATAAAGCACCAGCACGACGGGAAACGCGTCAGAGTGGGGTTTTTAGCTCTCTCATGGGCATGATTTATTGAATAAACTTTTTTTATTTTTCAAAACTTCACATGCCTCCAGGTCTCTTTGCTACAGTGCTCCTTGCTTTTTCTCTACATCTACCTTGGACTTCTACGACGGGATGCACGCCAGGATGAATACATTTACAGCTGTCCGTGAGTACTAATGATTCTTTCCTGCTGTGGGTTTAAATGCCTATGGAAGATCACGGAACTGACAGAGTAGCTGGTTGTTTTTTTTTTACTCCAAGTGTTTCCCCTTTATTGCGAGACACTCCTTGGCTTCTATTCCAGCACTTCAATTATCTGGTCATCTATGCAGCCTATGTTTATGTAGCCAGGTCCCCTGTTGGTGCAGGGCCGTGCGAGCAGCGTGCCTCTCTCTTATGTGGCCGGTTGCCGGGGACGCGAGCGGGCCGGTTGCTGGGGACGTGTGCAGGCCGGTTGCCAGGGACGCGAGCGGGCCGGTTGCCGGGGACGCGATCGGGCCGTTGCTAGGGCCGCGGTCGCGTTGCTGCGGGCCTGGCGGCTAGCGGAGCAGGGCACCGCCATTGCTAGGTGCATTGCGCATGCGCAAGGGCACTGGAGCGCCGGGAGGAACACAGATAGGTCGCGCATGCGCAGGGCAGTCCACCCCCAGGGTGCACAGGGGCAGTCACATGACCCCAGGGAGCCAATAGGGTTGCAGCATCTCCCTGCAAGGAGATTGATACATTTTCACGGGGTTGCAGCACGTTTGGCAGTTGGTGACCGGAGCAGCTAGGGGAAGGAGGTAGGGTGCAGGAGTCAGTGACTCCCTGCACTAGGCCAGCAGTCCCCTAGGCCCCAGGTAGCCCTGAGTCACAGTA
Source organism: Ascaphus truei (assembly GCF_040206685.1). NCBI lineage: Eukaryota > Metazoa > Chordata > Amphibia > Anura > Ascaphidae > Ascaphus > Ascaphus truei. Next base: position 342,209,194 of record NC_134486.1, read on the forward strand.
GCTGAGTTTTGTAGGGACAGACCCTAGGTTAGGGACCCTGCCCCATTAGCTATTTGTTAGTTAGGGACACAGTGGACACTGCGTTCCTACTGAGAGACTGGGGCTAAAGTCTCTGTCATTAAAGAGAGCTGGACTATATTCAGGGTGGGATCGCCCCTGACGGATCACCACGCAGGTGGATCCGGGATATCGTGTAGGAACTCGTCTGATCCTTTTCGAAGCCCGTTGCAGGCCCGAGCACTGGAGTGCTCGGCAGGTAATCCATAACATCAAGTGCACCAACAAATCCTATTACCAGACATAGTGGCTGCGCAGTCACACACATGTATATGACTTTAGCGTGCGGGACATTGTGTGGGGTTACGGGACACGGGGTGGGATCATCCGGTGGAAGGTTTGGGTGAGTTGTTGGCGTCCGCCGTGGCGCAAGATAGAAGGTAGCGTCCAGCGAGACGCGTGAGTTAGTGTCTCCTCTAGAGAGGGACACCTGTTGATTCATGAATGTTATGCATAATTACGTTTCTATGATCATAAGTAAAAGCCTTATTGGTTATACATAAGTGTGCTGAATATTTGTATGTGTCCTGCGAGGAACAATTCCTGCTCTGCTAGGAACCATCGCAGGTGGAGGCGCTGCACCGAGTACAGGGTTACTCCCAATATAATTAGCCCAGGTTCCCTGTGGCGGAAGCTCAGCCCTCCTGTGAGCCTAACAGGTAAAGCACCACACCTGGTAACACTAAGTTCCCTGCACCCACACTATATCTGCGATTGGGTGGGGTGGAATACCCGTTACATTTATATTACATCCTATGAACTATTATTACAAAAGGATCTAGAAGATTTTCATTTGTTATTTTGGACTTTGATCAGTTCCTGTTGCACCACAAGGGGATTTATTTCTCCATTATATATTGTGGGAGTAGCAAGAGTCTCTAGGGTTGCCAGACATCCCTTATATATAGGATTGTCCCTTAGTTCATTGACTTGTCCTGTTCCGGAAAGGTCTGTCAGGATGCATAATTGTCTTGTATTGTAGCGTCTTGACGTGGAATGCCTTAAAATTACTGTCATGAAATCAGTCATAAAAACATACTTTTTGAGTATAATAATTACTTTTTCTGATAGATATCGCCTTACTAAATTATTAAAATAATAGTTGGGACACTGCCTGGTCATCTCACAATGCAATGCCACCCACCCCTTTCAACGTAACTTTTTCTCCCACTGCTACTTGTAGCTCAGTGCGCATCTTTCCCCGCCCAGCAGAGAGCAGAGATGATAAAAAATCAAAGAATATAGCGATTCTTCGCGAGATACGAAACGCGTAGTTCGGGCAACGTGTACTCTTTTGTCTCCTGCCGTTCTCCGTAGTGCACCGTCAGCTCTGCAACTCCAGCCCTACACAGCGGACGCGGTGAGCAGAGGAGCCAAAGTGCGACGCAGCCCGCTGCAGACAGGAGTTTTTTCCACATGTGAGTTCATTGTAGCACTAATTTTTACGTAATAAATCGCTTGTTTGTAACCACATCTTCTGCACATTTGTCATCCATACAGGCACCTGGTCCACCATGAGGGTCTACTGGTTCAGAGGGACGGGACTGAATGATATAAAGCAAGATACCTTTCTGTGAACAGACTCACACATGGCCGTGTGAGTTCAGATCTCTGGCATTATAGTCATACCTCTGGTTTTGGAGTATTGGTGACACGGTGTTATGGGGCATGAAGTTTTGTATGATTAATGAGCTGCATTTACCCATGCACATCCCCACACTATTGTGTGTACCTTATAGGCTTGGTCCTAGTTGTCTGACTGCTTTGACAGTCACTGTTTCATAATAATCAGTCCTGTATTTCTGTTTTTATTTCTGTTTCTATACCACTTTGCGCTCCCCCTACTCTACTCCTTGCATCAACCTGAGGATCGCGGGACGAACCTCTTCGGGTCGAGCTGCAGCATTTCCGTCTGGCCAGTATTCATCACATTTTATTTTTGGCCACATTACGCATCACGTATCATCTAGCACGTTATTCAGTCCGTTTTTTATACATTGGAGCGCCCTAGTTCTTTCCTACTTCTGTCTCTGTATAAACTCTGAATTATTCTAGCGGTGATTCACAGGGAACATTTGCTTGTACATGTTAATGTAGTTATCTGACATTCCTTTTGGCAATTATAAAGCCCTGTTAAATTTACACAAGCAATTAAAAGTAATGAAGTAAATGGCTGCAGGAGAAGCTTTGTGGTAATGTCATTGCCTTTGAAGTGGGTAAAAACAGTTTGTATTGGCTATTTGCATGACCTTAAGCAAGTCATTTTATCTCCCAGTGCTTCAGTTGCCAACATTGAATTGTAAGTTCTTCAGGACAGGGACTTCCTGTGTCTGCAAAATTCTATTACAACAATAGGGAAAGGGGAAGGGGTGGAAACCCTCGCATCAGCCTCTAATCAAAAAGAATCGACAACGGTGCAATAAGGGGAAGGAGCAGAATTGTAACAAGTAAACAAAAGACACCCTGTGGGCAGCACTCGTTGTATGCAAATATGAAATGGTGATAGACTTAAAATTAAAATACTTTAATAATCTTATTTAAAATAAGTGTCAAAATCGTTGAAAAAATGGACAACTGACTGTGGTAACATAACACAAAAAACAGACAAAAATATACAATACTATAACTGAGGTCCAGGGGGGGGAGGTGGAGTACCCACCTAACTGCTAATTGGCAGAGATAAACAATCAGAGACTGAATAGTCAACCCCCTAGTTCAGCAATGACAAGGTTAAAAAGCCTGTAAAATAGATACAGGTGACGGAGAACTAACCATGCAAAGTATATACCAATGTGCTATACACAATGGTTGACAATGAAGTGAAAACTCACTGATGGTAGTTTGATAGCCTACAATGTAAAGAAGACTCTGATTGTGAGGGGTACCCTAAGTAAAGGGTTAAAGCAAGCCTAGCTATGGATAAATATAGTTTATAGGCAATGTGTTATTAAATAGTGTGCACAAGAGCTCACAAAGTGTGGTGCTTAGCTCTGGGGCACGGATCTAGTCCGTATCCAGTTATAGCCCCCTAGTACAAATGTGCCACTTTAACATGCTTGGTGATATCTCACAAAGTACAGTGGTCAGTCAGTAACTATCATTAGCTAAGTGCACAAGAGCTTACAAAATGTAATTTTCAGCTCTGGGGCACGGATCTAGTCCGTATCCAGTTATGGCCCCCTAGTTCAAATGTGCCACTATAGCAGATGAATTAACGGACTGTGAAAACATAGTGAGTAAACACATATGAATGAGCCGAGGGGAGAGGGAATATATGCAATGCAACAGTAGTCAGCAGCAATTACACTTGCATGCTCAGGGTAAGGTAAGGTAATTAAATATGTACCGCATCTCTGTTAGTTTGGCTCAGCCCTCGTCAGAGCTAATGCCGCGGAGTAGCGCTGACATATGCAGTTTACCTGCTCAAAATCCTGCAGCCAAGAGATACCTTAACGCGTATCGTATACAGACACAGTTTCCCTTCGCACGCATGTCGGCACTAAGCAGTGCCTCTCACCCTCTGCTCGGCATGGAGACGTCAGCACGTGATGACGTCAGTTCTGTAGCCGCCTCCCACCTGACGTACGTTTCGCTGGGGCGCTTTACCACAGTCAGTTGTCCATTTTTTCAACGATTTTGACACTTATTTTAAATAAGATTATTAAAGTATTTTAATTTTAAGTCTATCACCATTTCATATTTGCATACAACGAGTGCTGCCCACAGGGTGTCTTTTGTTTACTTGTTACAATTCTGCAAAATTCTATTGCCAGCACTATACTGTATATGAGAAATGATATCATTATTAAAAATGTTAACTGATGCTAAAAATGTGAAGACAATGATATGTATACAAAATGTGGGAATATAACCTCTTCCTTCTTACCAACTTAGCCACTTTGTCCAATCTCCTAACTTTAACTAGTAATAAAACACAGTTGTTATTTTACAACTCTGCTATTATACATGTATTCAATTTCCTCTAAACTTAAATAACTGCATTTCATAAACGGTCCGATTTCACATGGATTTGACTCTCCGCGTAATTATTAGGCCTTATCGCATGTCCAAACCATTTGAAAACATCAGGTTTTTAAAGCGATTTGGTTCTGACTTTGCAATTCTGTTTGGTACGCAAATGAGGCAAACTCACAAAATTACATATTCATGGGCTATTTATTAAGCAGCAAGTTTGCGGATCGTCCAAAAAAATAATGGCCAGAAATGTCGCCTCTCAGGAAGGCAGGAAAGTGAGAGTGTTAATGTATTTTGGCGTAGCCAGCAACCAACCTCGCACTGATGAGACCCAAAAGGTCGAAACCACTGTCTGTGAGTAGGGTTACTGGCTATACCCTTCTTTAACCCAGGCTGTGCTGAACAGCTGTGTAGTACTGCAGGCATAAGCTCATAGGGGTCCATGTTAAAATGGATGATAAGTAAAGAGTGTCAACACTCTGCTCAATTGCATGTCATTACCCAGAATCCCAGGCTGCAGTGGAAGCGCTATTTGCTAAGTGATAATGGGGAAAGACAGGATTGCAGACCTGTCTGAGACATGCAAATGCACCACAAGGGGTATTTTTATTTAATGTACAGTGTTTGGTACGTAAGTCAATGGGCTTCTTCTAACTAGGTCTCCCTCTGTACACTCCTGCAAGAGCCCAGACGTGCTTACTTGACGGAGGTGAGATTTCTGTTTCAAGAGGCTATTACAGCAAATCAAATGTCAAACTGGGATTTTTTTTTATGCATAGATAATTCTTAATGAATACCGTCAAAATACCACATTTTTATCACATCAAATTACATGCTGTTTTCAGACAATTTTGCCTTGACAATAACACGTTTAATGAGCAGGTCACTAAGTCACCACTTGGGACCTTGAAGAACAGGATAAAGGTCATTATCAATGGGTTCTCATGTAGATCCAAATTCTTATATATACACCTGTAGGATATGAATTCAAAAGTCCAGGATTGTTATTAGAATTAGAGCCTTGACAAAGCCCGCCCAGTGAAACGTACATCAGACGTCAGAGAGGCGGGGCTTCAGTGTTCACGATCGGAACACAGCCTCCCTCTGCACGGAAGAACGCTTTCATTATGTCTCTATGAGAGCTACCTCCCGCCCCCCCTTGATTTTAAATCACCAGCAGCAACTACCAGTCTATGTATTTACACTGAACGCTGTGTATTGCTCAAACCGCTCTGCTCCTTAGAGCATGTACTGGTAGAACCTGCTTCACTGGCAAAATTAGCTGTTTTATATCCTAGGGCATATCTGTGCTAGTTAGCACCACAAGCTTCCCATGGTCAAACGAGATTTTGAATTGACCAAACTTGGGTCAGTACTTAATCCAGACCTATTATATAAACCTTAGGCCTGGGACCCGCTGTGCTCGGCAGCGCGCGCGGCTGCACGAGAGTTCCCCACCAGCAGGGGAATCCTCCCGAGCCGGTCCCGGTCCCCCCTGGCTGCACAGCTCACTACACACTGTGACACATCAGCCGCTACGGGATACAAGAGAATTGTGATCCCTAGCGTTGACGCGTCACGTGGTGTGGCTATGATACAATGAGGAGGGGAGGCTTCGGGAGGAGGAGAGGCTTCGGGGAGCGGGGAGGACAGCAGCGTGAGTGCCTGTGTGCCTGTGTGCGTGTGTGCGTGTGTGCGTGTGTGTGTGTGTGTGTGTGTGTGTGTGTGTATATGAGTGCCTGTCTGTGTTTGTGTATGTGTGTGTCTGAGTGCCTGTCTGTGTGTGTGTATGTGTGTGCCTGAGTGCGTGAGTGGCTGCCTCTGTCTGTGTGTGTGTGTATGTTTATGAGTGCCTGCATCCATATGTGTGTGAGAGTGCCTGCGTGTGTGTATGAGTGCCTGCGTCCGTGTGTATGAGTGCCTTTGTGTGTGTGTTGCTTTATTTACCTTCAATCAGCTGCTCAAGCCCGAGCCCGTGGAGGGAGGGGGGGGAGAGTAGCGGGTCCCTCCGCTCATGCCACGCCCCCCACTCCCGCCCACCTCCCGCCCACCTCCCGCTCCCTACAGACCGCATATCGCGGTCTGTGTATGTCAGCGCCCCGCCTGTCTGTAGTGCGGTAGCGCTGACGGAGGGAGCGGGGCCTTAGCCTTAGTCTGATACTGAAGACCGTACACTGCTCTAATACAGCTTTTGACAAGGTCAGACGAGATCTTGGACCAGCCATAACTAGGCTGGCCCAGAATCCAGACCATAGTGTAATTGATTATTTGAGCATTTACACCGTTTGTAGCTTGTGTGGAGGGAATCCCTCCCCTCCCTGTGGCTAATACGTGCATGCACAGCATGGTACTCACTTATTTTCCTATGGTCTATGTGGGTCACTTCAGGATTTAGAGGTAGCCTACCCTGGCTATCTTTTTATAATGACTCACATCTAGCACTAGCCGTGTGTTGATACATTATTGAGCACATTGATATCTGTATATAAGCTAGATATAGGTTACACCTAGCCCTGTGGCTCTCTGTACACATCCTTAGGGTACAGAGCACTGATTATCACAGGACTCCACACTACCACCACTCAGTTATACTAGGATCATAGAGTTAACACCTCTAGCCACAGATTACTGCCGAGCAGTTAGTAACAATAGGATTGCAATACACCTACTACTTGCGTTATCCTATTCACTGACCATTGGCAGGGCTTACGCCCTAGGTATTGTCATATACTTGGCAGCTTGATAGGGATGAGAGACTAGTACGTCAGTCCGCTCACCTATCCTTGTTATTTTGCCCATTTTTATTCGCTTCTTTGCCACACGCAGCCTTTTACACAACTCAGGCTCCATGTGCTTTATTTTATTTGGGAACAATGTTCTCCATTAAACTGATTTTATGATCACATCATTATCGTATTCACCACCTACCAGACTCCACTAGGTCACACACATTGTGTCCTAAGTTTCTGTGACTTCTATATAGCGAGTGCTCTCATAGTGGGGTTTCTGATTCTTTTGTTGTCTACCCTAGCCCATACCCCAGACTGAAGCACCGCTTGTTCATATACTGATATAGCAGTTGCGAGGGTCCTGTTTTCCTTCCGCACCCACCCACCCCCATTCCCCCTCCTTTCCCTGGTATTATTGTTATTAGAAATGAATTATTCACACTAAAATTGCTAGTAGTTAAAGACACACAGGGGGATTAACCTTCACAGCACCAGGTAATTAATGGGCACTTGTTCGTTTTCTAGAGTGCGGTCAGCTTAATCGAAACAGAAGTGGACTCCCCACGACTTCCATCTCCATCATCTGAAGCCTGGTCGTGCCGGATGAGGATGCTTCACTCAGCATGCCAATCACTTACAAACTGTTTGCCTTAGGCAAGTAAACTCCCAGTAACGTTCACGTACATTTTAAGGATGGTTTTGAATATATTTTTATGTTTGTTATTTTATACTTTTTTTTTCTTTCAAAATGTATTCTATAAATTGTTTTTTAAGATGTTTGGTTTGTGTGGAATTATTCCTATAGTAAAAAAAGGAATTTAGGTGGTGTGGGGGGGGGGGGGGGGGGTATTCAAATTGTGTCTGAGAATAGGTATAGCAAATAGCTTCAAATAATATATTTTTGTGAAAGCAGTGTGAAATTGATCATTATATTTTTCTGTGATCATGTATATGAATTATACATCTTCTGTATTTAGGTTTTGTCTTACTATAATGAGTATAATGTAATATAAGTGATAGAAAGAAAAGTAATTTCTCATGTCTTGTGCAGTTATCTGGAGATGAATTCAGTAAAACACACCCCTTGGAAAGCATGTGATTAGCCCCGTCAAAGAAGACTACGGTGCCTTCTGTAAAAGAAATGTTTTTTTTTTTCAATTACTGTATATTTAAGATGAGAAGTAGTGTTTTATTAATATAACGGTGTGTTTTGTAATTAGTATTCATGTATGTATGTCTATATTTCTTTTAATGCTATTAATTGTGTGTGCATCGTATAAAAGCACAAAGTTATAATTTAACAAGACCATGACACATAAAAGCATACAATAGAAAAAGGAATCAGTGCCCGGAAGGGATTACAATCTCAGAATCTAACTGTGCTATTCAATTATTATCATTTATTTATAATGGAACAACAAATTCCATGGCACTCAGTGGGGATATGAAGACAATACCAATATAATTATCACATCATCATAAACTGGTAAGTATGCCATATTACAGTATGTTATGTTATACTAATCTAGCTCTATCATTTTGATTTAATATATTCAGATAAACAGTGATGAAGTTATGGTGCTCAAGTACATGAAACTATATATTATTGAAAGGAGAAGAGGCTAACTGGGGAATAATAAATGCTGTAAATTAGTACAGACCTATGATGGGGCTCTAGTCACCCTGAAGGTAGGGGTAGGTGCATGAAACACCCTCCTTTACCTCATTGGGCTGGCCTCAGGTAAAGTACTCACAGTAATAAAGCCTCCAGTTGCTATCTCCAGCGGCGTGCAGCTGTATCCTGGTGAGGGAAGTCCAAAGTGGTGTGTGTGCAGCGCACAGCCAAGAAAGGGATGAGGAGCAGGTCTGGCAAAAAATCTTTATTTGGGTTCCATAAAAACGGGGGTTACAACCTTCGACGCGTTTCGTGCACCACAGGCACTTTGTCAAGAAGTGTGTTATGTGTAGTGCAGGACATTTAAATAGCAGCTGATGCTGCTTTGGCGCCAAAGAGACCGATGACGTCACTGACCATGTTAGCCAATTGGTGTGATCCCGCATCACACTCGTCAGGACATGCAGAGACTTGCCCAGCCCCTCTGCGGGACATAGCCTATCAGTGCCAAGTGAGCTGGTATGCATCGCAAGACAGTGAGAGACCAGTTCTCGCGAGATGCGGCTCACACAGTTCTCGGCCGTCCGCGCATGCGCATGCGGGTCACCCCTGTTGAGCAGAAAAAACTCCTTCTCATACGATACATGGACAAAAGCTATTAACACCTCCCTGCCCAGCATCACAAGATCTCACCACAGAGAGATCTCAGGAGACGAGCACCCTTGTTTTAGCCAGGCAAAAAGTAATAAAAAGTGTGTGACACACATACTTCTCTAAGTGTATATACATCTATACAGGGATACAACAATCAAACAAAAGAGTCAGCATCATGCTGCTGTTAAGTTGACATATACATGAGTAACAAAACATAACATTGATTACAAACATATATTTCACATATCTAAAAAATGTATCTTTTGTATTTCTACACCTACATTAAAAACACATTTATTTAACCCCATAATGATGCAAAGGATATCTATATTCTAAATTCCTATGAATTACTCATTCTGATTCCTACATGGTTGTCATTTTAACATAAGTATGACACTCCTATCTGTTTATATTTATATACAAATCTGTGTTAAGTGATATTAATCACCAATTGATTTCCAATTAAATTTGTACATATCTCAGTAAATATGGATTTCCATCAATATCAATTATCTGATGACTCTAAGGATATATATATATATAAACGATTGATTATATATTCCCACATACATTAGTACTTATCAATAATGTTATTAGCCACAAGTTCCAATTTTTTACAAGAGTCATATCAAGGGAATATACAGAAAAGACATATTCAAAGTAGCTTTCTAGAGACATTGTCGTCAATACTCATTCAGAATTAATTATGTCAAGAAATGATTAAGCTTCCATTCAATGTTAATCCCTTCAGGGGAACGTGTCTTTAATATGAATATCCAGTAGGATTCTCTACAGTCTAGTCTTTTTATAAGGTCACCGCCTCTTTCCTTTTGTTTAAGGCTTTCTATTCCTTGAAATGTGAAGTTTTTGATGCCCCCCTTTTTACATTCAGCAAAGTGTTTAGAGACAGGGTGCATCAAATCTCCCTTCCTAATTAGCCTGCAGTGCTCTTGGATCCGTAATTTGAGGGCCCTTGTTGTCCTGCCAACGTATCTCTTCCCACAGCCACAACTAATGACATATATTACAAAAGATGTATTGCAATTGATGAAGGTATTGATGGTAAATCGTCTTTGCGGACTGTGGGAAAAGATACATTTGGAGGGTTGCATGAATGTACATATGTTACAATTATTACATCTGAAGGATCCCTTAGTTGCAGTGATATGTGTGATGTTGTTCGGAGTGGAAATTACACTTGGGGATAGGAATGTGGCCAAGGTTTTGGCCTTCCTATACACAATCTTGGGTCCCCTCTCCGTATATTGGCAGAGAATGGGATCCATATTTAGCAATCCCCAGTGTTTATTAATGATACTATTAACTTGTCCACTTGCTTTGCTAAACTGGGTGATTAACAAGGGAGATGTTTTATCCCCATCATTCGAATACCTCTTTCGGCCACCATCCCTCACTCTGGAACGTTTACTGGGAAGCAATGTCTTCCTGTCTATTTTAATTACTTCTTCCAATGTGGATTTTAGGGTCTCCCTATTGTAGCCCCTTTCTACAAATCGATCAGTCAGGGCCCCAGACTGAGCCAGAAACCCACTAAGAGTGGAGCAGTTTCTTCTCAGTCTGAGGTACTGACTTTTTGGTATTCCAGCAATTACTGACCTGGGGTGACAACTGTCTGCTCTTAACAAAGAATTCCTCGCATTGCTCTTCCTATAAGTATCCGATTGTATCTGCTGATCCATATCAATGAATAATAGAATGTCCAGGAAGCTAATGTGATGTGCATTGAAGTTGGTTGTAAATTTAATATTTAGGTTGTTGTCATTTACATAATTAAAAAATAATTTTAAAGTGTCAGTGCTCCCGTGCCAAATAATAAGCAAGTCGTCAATAAAACGCTTGTAAAAAATAATATTGTGTCTAAAATTATTCGTGCTATTATAAATAAAGTTATATTCCCACCACCCCATAAACAGATTGGCATAGGAGGGGGCAAAACTTGTCCCCATTGCCGTTCCCCGTGATTGTAAATAAAACTGGTGCTCAAAAAGAAAATAATTGTGTGTGAGAAGAAAAAGAATAGATTCCATAATAAATGTGGTCATAAGTATTGAGCTTCCCGGACATTCTATGAGATGGCGTACAGCCGTCATCCCCAGTTCATGCTCTATAATTGAGTATAGGGAGACCACATCCATGGTCACCCAAAGAAAGTCTTGTTGCCAAGATATCTCTTCCAATTGAGTCAGTAAATCACCTGAGTCCAGAATGAAAGAAGGTAAAGTCCTAACAAACGGTTGCAAATAAGAATTGACGTAACGAGATAAACCATCTCCCAAAGATCCAATGCTAGAGACAATCGGTCGACCAGGAGGGTCAACCAATGTCTTGTGGATCTTTGGGAGATGGTGAAAAATGGGTATGACTGGATGTGGATTAATCAAAAAACCTACTTCATCTTTATTCAAAATGTGTGTTGCTGTCCCCAAGTCAATGACATCCATTAACTCTTTTAGGAATCCTTCAGTTGGGTCCCGAGGTAGTTCAGAGTAGGAGGACACATCCCCAAGTTGGCGAAAGGCCTCCCTGAGATAGTCTGTCCTACTCTGAACCACCACGGCACCCCCTTTGTCCGCATTTTTAATAATTAACATAGGATTGTCTTGCAATGTTTTGATCGCAAGACGTTCATCTTTATTGAGATTATCATAACCACTATGGGAGAATGAAAAACCCTGGGCCAAAATCCTAAGATCACGAATTACTAAATTTTCAAACATAGAAAGGTAAGGGCCCTTTACAAAAGTGGGATAGAAAACCGATTTTTCTTTGAGATTGGATCCCCAATCCCCCAGTGTGAGATCTTGTGATATCTCCTCATTATTACCCTGTTCGGCGAGATCTTCCAAATCTCTAAGGGCACAAACATCACGGAAAGAGTCCAGAAATACCTGAGTAGGGGGGGTAGAAGTTTCTACCGAAGTAGGGTTAGTGTCAAGTAAATTCTCAAAAGAGTTCGGATCGGGTATAGTCAGAGTGTTAGATTCCTCCCCATGATGGAAGAATTTTTTTAAAGTTAACTTACGAACATACTTATGCACATCGACCACTGTTCCAAAGAGGTCGATGTCCATAATAGGGGCATATTTCAAACCTTTATTCAGGAGAGAAATCTCAGACTCCGATAACTCTATACCCGAAATATTTATGACATTATCAACACTTAATAGTTCTTCTTCCTTTTGTTGGCTCGCTTTCCCCCGCCTCTTTTTTTCCCCCTCCTGGTTCCCTTTCGTTTTTTCTGAACATCTGGTAGTTTTTTGACTGTTGTTCTTGTTGATATGTGTCGTTTGATCTCCCTATTGTAAAGTCTCCTCTCGCTTGGTTACCCTCTGAAGGACGTCTTTCATCTCTAGGCTGTGAGATAGTTTCACGCTGTGTATTGCTAGATCTATTTTCCATGTCTACAAATGATACAGAATGGGAGGTGATCTCCCCATCAGAGAATTCAGAGTCACCACTCTGATAGTCCATGCTACTGGATTTCAGAATTGATTTATTGGGAGTTGACCTACGTGACATATTCCTGGATGTATTTTGGTTGGATCGATTAGTCACATTCGTGGTTCTTTGCCAATTATATATTTGATTTTTTTCATAATCGATACGGTCACGATCATATTTATTCTGTTTTCTTATCATAATTTCTCGTTCTGCTTCATCTATAGTTTTGGATAAGATTTTGTCATAATTAGTGAAACCTCCCATGTCTTTGAACTGCCGCAGTTTATCCTGCAGTTCCTTGATTTGTATATCAATTGCATTTTTCTCTTTTATTTTGTGTTGCAATATCAAGTCCATCAATTTGAAGGAACAGTGGTTAAGTGTTTGAATCCATTGATCCTCAAACTCTTTATCAGGAAAACCAAAAGTAGGGGCCTTCTTGATCCGCAGACCTCTGGGAATTCTTTTCAGCTTTAAATAATTCTCAGTAGCCACAATGTCCCACCAAATCCTAGTCTTGTAAACCAACAATCTTTCCAGTTTTTGAAAAAAGATTTTTAAATCTGCAATATTATCTGAATCAATGTCCACAACATTTTCAAACACACGGAGTGCCTTCTTTTTCCTAGAGGAGTCATCTCCACAATTAAACGTGTATGTTGTTGAGGTTAAAATATCTTGTGGGTCCTCTGCATCATCCATTATGGTAACTCCACAAATATTATTAAAAGTCCATATGACAAAAAATGTGTATACTGATAAACGCACAGACCTGCTCAGTACCCACAAAAATAGAAATTTTCAAACAGGCTTCATATTTAGTGTGTAATATTTATATATAGAATCCTCCTATACGAGCTACCATAGGAAGTAGGTAGATAAACAGTGATGAAGTTATGGTGCTCAAGTACATGAAACTATATATTATTGAAAGGAGAAGAGGCTAACTGGGGAATAATAAATGCTGTAAATTAGTACAGACCTATGATGGGGCTCTAGTCACCCTGAAGGTAGGGGTAGGTGCATGAAACACCCTCCTTTACCTCATTGGGCTGGCCTCAGGTAAAGTACTCACAGTAATAAAGCCTCCAGTTGCTATCTCCAGCGGCGTGCAGCTGTATCCTGGTGAGGGAAGTCCAAAGTGGTGTGTGTGCAGCGCACAGCCAAGAAAGGGATGAGGAGCAGGTCTGGCAAAAAATCTTTATTTGGGTTCCATAAAAACGGGGGTTACAACCTTCGACGCGTTTCGTGCACCACAGGCACTTTGTCAAGAAGTGTGTTATGTGTAGTGCAGGACATTTAAATAGCAGCTGATGCTGCTTTGGCGCCAAAGAGACCGATGACGTCACTGACCATGTTAGCCAATTGGTGTGATCCCGTATCACACTCGTCAGGACATGCAGAGACTTGCCCAGCCCCTCTGCGGGACATAGCCTATCAGTGCCAAGTGAGCTGGTATGCATCGCAAGACAGTGAGAGACCAGTTCTCGTGAGATGCGGCTCACACAGTTCTCGGCCGTCCGCGCATGCGCATGCGGGTCACCCCTGTTGAGCAGAAAAAACTCCTTCTCATACGATACATGGACAAAAGCTATTAACACCTCCCTGCCCAGCATCACAAGGTCTCACCACAGAGAGATCTCAGGAGACGAGCACCCTTGTTTTAGCCAGGCAAAAAGTAATAAATAATAAAAAAATAAATAATTCTTTTTGAGCACCAGTTTTATTTACAATCACGGGGAACGGCAATGGGGACAAGTTTTGCCCCCTCCTATGCCAATCTGTTTATGGGGTGGTGGGAATATAACTTTATTTATAATAGCACGAATAATTTTAGACACAATATTATTTTTTACAAGCGTTTTATTGACGACTTGCTTATTATTTGGCACGGAAGCACTGACACTTTAAAATTATTTTTTAATTATGTAAATGACAACAACCTAAATATTAAATTTACAACCAACTTCAATGCACATCACATTAGCTTCCTGGATATTCTATTATTCATTGATATGGATCAGCAGATACAATCGGATACTTATAGGAAGAGCAATGCGAGGAATTCTTTGTTAAGAGCAGACAGTTGTCACCCCAGGTCAGTAATTGCTGGAATACCAAAAAGTCAGTACCTCAGACTGAGAAGAAACTGCTCCACTCTTAGTGGGTTTCTGGCTCAGTCTGGGGCCCTGACTGATCGATTTGTAGAAAGGGGCTACAATAGGGAGACCCTAAAATCCACATTGGAAGAAGTAATTAAAATAGACAGGAAGACATTGCTTCCCAGTAAACGTTCCAGAGTGAGGGATGGTGGCCGAAAGAGGTATTCGAATGATGGGGATAAAACATCTCCCTTGTTAATCACCCAGTTTAGCAAAGCAAGTGGACAAGTTAATAGTATCATTAATAAACACTGGGGATTGCTAAATATGGATCCCATTCTCTGCCAATATACGGAGAGGGGACCCAAGATTGTGTATAGGAAGGCCAAAACCTTGGCCACATTCCTATCCCCAAGTGTAATTTCCACTCCGAACAACATCACACATATCACTGCAACTAAGGGTTCCTTCAGATGTAATAATTGTAACATATGTACATTCATGCAACCCTCCAAATGTATCTTTTCCCACAGTCCGCAAAGACGATTTACCATCAATACCTTCATCAATTGCAATACATCTTTTGTAATATATGTCATTAGTTGTGCCTGTGGGAAGAGATACGTTGGCAGGACAACAAGGGCCCTCAAATTACGGATCCAAGAGCACTGCAGGCTAATTAGGAAGGGAGATTTGATGCACCCTGTCTCTAAACACTTTGCTGAATGTAAAAAGGGGGGCATCAAAAACTTCACATTTCAAGGAATAGAAAGCCTTAAACAAAAGGAAAGAGGCGGTGACCTTATAAAAAGACTAGACTGTAGAGAATCCTACTGGATATTCATATTAAAGACACGTTCCCCTGAAGGGATTAACATTGAATGGAAGCTTAATCATTTCTTGACATAATTAATTCTGAATGAGTATTGACGACAATGTCTCTAGAAAGCTACTTTGAATATGTCTTTTCTGTATATTCCCTTGATATGACTCTTGTAAAAAATTGGAACTTGTGGCTAATAACTTTATTGATAAGTACTAATGTATGTGGGAATATATAATCAATCGTTTATATATATATATATCCTTAGAGTCATCAGATAATTGATATTGATGGAAATCCATATTTACTGAGATATGTACAAATTTAATTGGAAATCAATTGGTGATTAATATCACTTAACACAGATTTGTATATAAATATAAACAGATAGGAGTGTCATACTTATGTTAAAATGACAACCATGTAGGAATCAGAATGAGTAATTCATAGGAATTTAGAATATAGATATCCTTTGCATCATTATGGGGTTAAATAAATGTGTTTTTAATGTAGTTGTAGAAATACAAAAGATACATTTTTTAGATATGTGAAATATATGTTTGTAATCAATGTTATGTTTTGTTACTCATGTATATGTCAACTTAACAGCAGCATGATGCTGACTCTTTTGTTTGATTGTTGTATCCCTGTATAGATGTATATACACTTAGAGAAGTATGTGTGTCACACACTTTTTATTACTTTTTGCCTGGCTAAAACAAGGGTGCTCGTCTCCTGAGATCTCTCTGTGGTGAGACCTTGTGATGCTGGGCAGGGAGGTGTTAATAGCTTTTGTCCATGTATCGTATGAGAAGGAGTTTTTTCTGCTCAACAGGGGTGACCCGCATGCGCATGCGCGGACGGCCGAGAACTGTGTGAGCCGCATCTCGCGAGAACTGGTCTCTCACTGTCTTGCGATGCATACCAGCTCACTTGGCACTGATAGGCTATGTCCCGCAGAGGGGCTGGGCAAGTCTCTGCATGTCCTGACGAGTGTGATGCGGGATCACACCAATTGGCTAACATGGTCAGTGACGTCATCGGTCTCTTTGGCGCCAAAGCAGCATCAGCTGCTATTTAAATGTCCTGCACTACACATAACACACTTCTTGACAAAGTGCCTGTGGTGCACGAAACGCGTCGAAGGTTGTAACCCCCGTTTTTATGGAACCCAAATAAAGATTTTTTGCCAGACCTGCTCCTCATCCCTTTCTTGGCTGTGCGCTGCACACACACCACTTTGGACTATATTCAGATAAAGACTGAAAACGTCCAGGCAGCATCACTGGTGTTTATTTAAAGTCAGAAGTTGAAGATACACAAAAAAGCGTGTTCTAGACACTAACTCAAGGGAGAGAACGGAATCTGCAGAATTGGCACTCCCAGGCACCAGCAGATTTGTGGGTCTAGCTTATTACTTAACTTTTAATATGTAGATTGAAAATAGGGGGTACAGGCAATATTGTGGTGCATTATGCCATATATAATAAAAGGATGACGCGTAGATTGATCACTGAGATGTAGGTATCACTGGGAGTAGCAAGTGTAGATAACGGGCTGATAACAGTTTGACCCCTTAGGGTGCTAATCTCCTGCCACACACTGCTTGCATAGTATATTTGCAAGTGTGCTCTGCAGGATAGCAATGCCTAAGGCTGCACATATAGTAATGGCTACGGCAATGGTTATGCGACCGCGTAATGTCACATGTCGCCATAGCGATTGTTGCACTAGGTGCAGGAGATCCCAAGAGGGTGACAGGGGGCGTGGCCTGTGATGTCACGTAGCAGTTTGCCCTCATTGGCTGAACCTCTCCTGTGACGCTAACATCACACTGCCGTCGCTGGCCAAAGTAAAAATTCTTTGACTACAGCGATTTTGGTTGCTGCGTAGCACCGTCGCGTCACACCCACTATGGGCACCTGCGACAGACTTCAAGTACTTGTAACGTGTCGCCATAGCCAGTACGATTAAGCACAGGCTTAGGCCGCACTTTTAGTCCTTGCTACTGCGACGCGGACGTCACAATGTGGTCGCTGAAAAATCAAATGTAATTGACTTTCAGCAATTGTGACCAAGCTATCACTCCGTCGCGACGCTCCTACCATAAGCGCAAGCGACAGATTCAATACAGTACATTTGTTTTGATGCGCCGGGACTATAAGCGCGGCCTAAGTCGGCCTAAGTCGGCTATACTAATGTTGTAAGTACAAAGGATTTACTCATAATGCTTTGGTTATACAGTATCAAGTTTGTTGCAGCCAAACACTGATACTAATGTAGCATTTTGCTGCATTTATAATCTATTTAGTATCAAAGTATACCAAGTAAGGATTTCCTACAGCAAGCAGTAGTATATTTCAATGTATTTACTGACATGCTTCTCTGTGATATAAGACACAGACCATGGGAATCAAATGAATAATTATTATTTGTCTGTGACTTATTGCACAGGCATACATTCAGGTAATGTCCCCTTTAAATCAACTTCAGCAGCATATACAGTGGCGGCCGACCTGAGTCTAAATCGGCTAGATCCGCGGCTCTCAGATAATCCCGGTTAGGTGTGTGTTTTTTTTTTTTGTCCGGAGTGAATTGCGATATTTTTGCGCTCGTGATATTAGCATTTTATTCTCGCTGTCTGCAATACTGCAATGCCGTGTAAAAACTCTGGGGGGCGTTTGCAAGCTGTTGTCTTGGAAGTCTAATACCTTCGCGGTTCAACCTACGTCAGTACACAGTCTGTGTGTGCGCGCGCAGTAATTGTAAATTTGCTTATTTAAAGTATACATGCATTTGCAGTGCTGTACTGTACAGTATGTCTCATTTGAAAATTGTTGACACGCATAGGCGTGTACAGTACTGTAACAGTGTCACATTTCGGCATATACAGCGCTCTCTCCTCGCTCAGGATAATTAACTGCACTGCAGGGTATTTCAACTTCTTAGCTTCTCTATAATGCAGTACATCTCTCCCACACCATTCCTTTGAACATGTGTCTGGTTTCAATCACATTCCTGCTTGACAGCAGGTGATTACTGTGCATGCGCCTGTAACTTCGCCCACCACTGCTTGCTTGCTTGCTTGAGTGAGTGACCAAAAAAAAAAAATATATATTCTAATTTTTTTTCTCCACAAGCCTGCAAAAACCATCTTAATACTGTATTACGATATTCAATCTGTGCGGTAGCTTTTGACTGCGACCCTGTGCATTTGACTGCACATGGTTGATTTGTGTACTTTTTACGTACTTATTTGGGGGTGTAGGGATCATATTATTATGATGAACTGCCTTTTGAAATTAAAGTACAGTACATCATTATCTGTGAACTTCATGCAGCTGTACCCTGTAGCCCCCTCCCCCACGAACACACACAAGGCTAGCTCAAGGATTTGAAATTCCACGGATTCATTAATTTTCTGAAGCTTGACATTGTGTTCTTAATCCGTCCATAGCCGAGCTAAAAAGCCTCACTGAGCCTGCGTGTAATCCTCTTTGAGATGGGAGCTATCTGATTACTGTGCATGACTCACCCAACACCCCCCCCCCAACCCTTTGAGGCTTTGTTTACAATAACGCTTTGGAAAAACCCTTCTCGAATTTGATTTGCACAGCATTGTGAGAATTCAGAGTTAAAAAAAACCATTAACTGATTCATGTTGTTTTGTCATTCATTCTTTTTCTTTGGTGTACTGTAGGTGTTGGGTGGGGGATTTGTCAATGATTATGATTAGCAGGAATGTAAATAAATATTTATTTTACCAGGAACAAAAAAATAAATATAAAACACTTGCCATTGTGTTTTTAATCAGTCCATAGCAGAGCATCATCTCTCTATGCGCCTGTGTGTAATCCTCTGTCGGATGGGAGCTAGTTGATTACTGCGCATGCGCCTGTAACTTCACCCACCACTGCTTTGCTTGAGAGAGTGCCCAAAAAAAAAAATTATTATAATTTTTTAACTGTTATTTTATCCACAAGCCTGCAAAAACAATCTTGATATTACGATATTCAATCTGTGCTGTAGCTTTTGACTGCGACCCTGTGCGTTTGACTGCACATGGTTGATTTGTGTGCTTTTTATGTACTGTATTTGGGGGTGTAGGGATCAAATTATTATGATGAACTGCCTTTTGAAAAAACTGTACTATACTCTATGTAATTTCTTTGAACTGCTGCACAACTAATCCTTCATGCAACCCCCTCCCCCACGCACACACAAACTCTTATCGACAGACACCTCCACAGAGTCATTAATTTTCTGAAGTTAGCCATTGTGTTTTTAATCCGTCCCTAGCCGAGCATCAATCACCTCACTGCGCCTGCATGTAATCCTCTTTGAGATGGGAGCTAGCTGATTACCGCGCATGACTCACCCAACCCCCCCCACCCCCCACCCCTTTGAGGCTTTGTTTACGGTAACGCTTTGGAAAATCCATTCTCGAATTTGAAATGTAAATCTGATTTGCACAGTATTGTGAGAATTGAGAGTTAAAAAAAACATTAACTGATTCATGTTGTTTCGTCATTCATTCTTTTTCTTTAGTGTACTGTAGGTGTGTGTGTGTGTGGGGGGGGGTTGTCAATGATTATGATTAGCAGGAATGTAAAAAAATATTTATTTTATTTTATCAGGAACCAAGAAATACAAATATAAAAATAATCATGAATAATACATAATGCAGTCTTTATTAAGTTCTTCTGGCAGATTGAAATTGGATAAACATTTATAAAACATGGATAAACATGAATAATGCACATTTATAAGAATATTATTTAATAATATATAATGTATAATATAGTATAGTAATATATATTTTTCCGTCTTTATCTTCTTCCTCATTCTGTGTACTGTACAGTAGTTCATTGAAAGAGGAGAGGTTTTGTGTACATCATTACTGCTGTTTATATACTGTACACTTGATTGTACAAACAGATTAGACTGCACACAACACCCCCCTCCCCCCAGACCATCCTTTTTTTCCTGAAAAGACAAGAAAACAAAAAATTAGTGCAGTTATGTACGTACTGTATTATGGCATTGTGTGATGTGTACTGTAGTACTACTATAGATGGCTGGTGCTGCTTTCTCTGGAAAGAAAAAAAATTGAGCAGTTAGAAGGCAGTTAGTACTGTCAAACTAGTTATACTGGAACTACTGTATACTCTGACTACTGTTAAATACTATGTAACCAGATGGCTGGTGCTGCTCTCTCTGGAAAGAAAAAAATTGAGCAGTTACTGTACTGAAGGTGCATACTGTATTATGGCATTATGGCATTTTGTATGCAGTTAGTACTGTCAAACTAGTCTATACTGTAACTACTGTATACTCTGACTATTAGGAAAGAAACAATCTGTGCCATACTTACCTGTATCATACTGTACTTACAATTCTACAGTACAGTATTACTTTCCTGATGCTTGCCCATTACGCGCGATCACAATGGGCAACACAGTCGCAATATGGTCTATATATTTATTGCAGCGTTCCACGGTGAGTACATCGTTCCAAAAACTCATTATGCTTTTCGCCAACTCATCCTTTTTGGAGGCTTTCACCACTTTCCGGATATGGTCCTTCAGCTGATGCCAGACCATTTCGATCGGATTGAAGTCTGGCGACTGTCATTGGAAAAAAAGGACAATTAGTTTAAGAGATACAGTACACAGTAAAAACAGTGGGGGGAAAATGAGACAGAGAAGTTACCGCACTTACTCCGCTGGCGTCTTCACCCAGTTGATACCGCGCTCAAGGATATGCGCTGTTGACGCGGTGTGCTTTGGATCGTTGTCCTGGTAGAAACGGTGACCATCCGGGAACTCGCGTGTGATGTATTCCACTATCTCAGACACAATTTTGTCTTGGAAGAAAGCTTTATTCATGATTCCTATAACAAGAAAATAAAAGTGCTCAAAAAACTGCACAATAGTACAGTACAGTGCATACAGTAAGGCTACACTAGTACAGTACAGTGCATAAGGCTACATTATATTTTATATATTTTACCTTCAAAGATGACAATGCATCCTGGTCCACGCCAAGATAAAAGAAATCCTAGAATTGCTCCATGGAGTACTGATGCTACAAATCGTAAGCAGAAGCTACTATCAAATGTCCAGAAAGAATAATGTATACTGTATAATAATCAAGTCAACTTCCGTTCAGAGTCCCTTTGAAAAATAAGTGATGCATAAACATATATTCACCCCGCCTGAACCCTGTATCGTGGCGTGCCGCGGATAGGGGTTGAGATGTGGTAGGGAGGATGTGAAGCCACAACCCAGCTGTGTCCCCTGAGAAGGAACCATATACAACTGAATGTGTCGCCACCCTCCGCCACTGCCCTCATGCATCCGGAGCCACACAGGGACAAGGTAACCTCACTGCGGAGGTGTCGGGGGAGATAGAATAGGGAGCGCAAACACTCACATACTTGACACGACGGGTCTGTGTTCCATGCGAAGCGGTCAGCGTTCAGAATCCAGCGATGACGTCGGGTGCCTTCTGATCCGGAAGTGAACAGTAGCATGCTCCAGCCCAGCGAAGGAAATCAAAAATAGAGCAGAGAGGCGGTGCACTGCTGCCGTCAGGTATAGGAAGATA
This sequence comes from Ascaphus truei, assembly GCF_040206685.1. Lineage (NCBI taxonomy): Eukaryota > Metazoa > Chordata > Amphibia > Anura > Ascaphidae > Ascaphus > Ascaphus truei. Next base: position 342,231,220 of record NC_134486.1, read on the forward strand.
GAAGATCTACACGCAATGGAGTATAATAAAAGGGTTGTAGTTTATTTGTGCATATACACTAGAAAAAATATGCTACAGAGCGAACTCTGACGCGTTTCGTCCCAGCCTGGGACTTTGCCAAAAAGCATCTGGTACAACACATGATGATGCATATATAGTGAGTCCACACATACTATTGGTTGAACTTAATAAGTGGGCAAGGGAACACAGAGGTGATTGCATAAACACTTAATCAATGACCAGGGAACATAAGCCCCTTAATAGTTAATGGATTACACTTGCAAAGCATCATCAAGGACAGAGAATACCTTATCTAGACACTAAAAGACACAAAATATATTAAAAACAAAACTTGTCTAATAAAACAAACATGTAATATGTAAAACAAGTACCAGTAACTGTGTAGCAATATAAACAGCAACATATCTATACAAAGTAAGTTATTTAAAGACTCACTAAAAATCCTATATAAAAATTAATAAAATATAGAATACATGGTATATATTAACACATCATAATCAAAATCCTAATCAAAAATAATTAATTTTAATGGTGAGAGGACCCATTTTGGAAATGTAATTGGATTCATGTACATCTGTGATCAAAAATTTTTAATGCTCAAAAATAATCATTAATAACAATTCATATATATATAATATAACATAGTACTACGCAATACTGCATAAATGAATATAAACAGTGAATGAATAATATAATAAAATGTAAATATAAATACTACTTAATGAAAATATAACCATCTTCAATACAAAATCAAACTAAAAAGTGTTTAAGATCCCACTCGATATTGATCCCAGTAGGATGTAAAGTGTTCATGACATGAATCCAATACATTTCCCTAGTGTTGAGCTTATTTAACCTATCTCCACCTCTAGGGTGGATTTTAACATGTTCTAAGGCAGAAAATGTAAAGTTAGAGATATCGCCAAGACTACACATTGAAAAATGCCTTGACACAGGGTGCAGCATATCTTTTTTCAGAATATGTCTAATATGTTCCTGTATCCTTATTCTTACAGGCCTAATTGTTCGTCCAATGTAAGCCATCTTGCACCCACATTGTAAGTAATAAATCACGTGACTTGTATGGCAATTCATAAAGCTGTTAATATAATGTTTTCCCTCACATGTAGTGATGTTTTTTTATAGATCTAGCATATTTACAGGTGGAACACCGCCCACAGCGATAAAAACCTTTGTGAATATTACCTAATGATTGTCTATTAGACTGTGCATTAAATAAACTTGGAGACAAATGATTGCCTAAGGTTTTTGTTTTTTTGTAAATGAATCTGGGCCCTCCCTGTACAAGAGAGGCAATATCATGGTCTAAGGTAAGTACTTTCCAATGTTGTTGAAAAATCTTTTTTATTGCTTTTGATTGTTTATTGTATACGGAAATAAAGGATGGACAAACTGAGTTATCCTCATAAGTACTTCGTTTTTTATTATAACCTTTTTTGGATCTTATAAGCTCTTCCCTATCTAAGGAATCTGCATATTTAAATGCTTTAATAATGTCCTCCTCCTTATAACCTCTTTCTTTAAAGTTGTATGTCATTTCACGTGACCGGCTCAAAAATCTGTCATTCGTAGAACATATCCTTTTTAGACGAATAATCTGTGCCTTTGGTATACTTTTAATAAATGCTGGTGGATGACAACTTGTCGCACATAAAAAGTGCATTTTTGGAATGGGGTTTACGGAAAATATCCGTCTGAATGTTTTTATCAATGTCTATTGAAAGTGTCATGTCTAAATAGTCTATATGGTGAATATTCTGTGTATATGTAAAGTGTAGATTATAATCATTATTGTTGAGTGTGTTAATAAAAGTGCAAAGTGAATCTAAATCCCCATCCCACACCAAAATAAGGTCGTCTATAAAGCGCCGATAAAATATAATGTGATTTCGAAATAAATTAGATTCGTGAAAAATGTGTTGTGCCTCCCAAAAACCCATAAAAAGATTCGCATAAGATGGTGCAAAAGAAGAACCCATAGCAGTGCCTAATTTTTGAAGAAAATACCGTGAATCAAACATAAAACAATTGTGTGTAAGTAAAAAAGTGACTGATTCCAATAAAAAAAGTGCTTAGAGTGAGTGATAAATCAGATAAATTCAAAAAGTGCTGAAGAGCCTGAAGGCCATGTTCGTGTGTGATAATGGAATACAGGGAGGTCACGTCTAAGGTGACCCACCTGTACCCACATTGCCACTGAAGTCCCTTGATGGACCCAATCAGATCTGAAGTGTCCTTAATGAATGAAGGTAATTGATACACTAGAGGTTGGAGAAAACCATCCACATGCTGTGACAACCCATCTCCCAAAGATCCAATACTCGCCACAATGGGTCGGCCAGGAGGGTCGACCAGCGACTTATGGATCTTTGGGAGATGATGGAATATGGGTGTCACGGGATGTGGACAGACCAAGAACCCCATTTCTTTTTGATTAATGACTTCTAGAATCCTACCCATTTCCAAAAGTTCCATATATTCTTTCTGATAATCCTCAATTGAATTCAATCTTAACGGTTGATAAAGAGATAAATCACTGAGTTGTCTATAAACCTCTCTCTTATAGTAGTCTGATGATAAAACTACAAGGGCACCTCCCTTATCGGCTTTCTTAAAAATTAATCTGTCATCTTGTTTTAGAATTTGCAGTTGTTCAATCTCTGAAATAGTAAGATTATTATTCATCACATTAGAAAAAGAAAAACCTTTATTAAGCAAACGAATGTCTCGTTCAACCAGTTTTTCAAAGGCCGTGATATATGGGCCTCTTTGGGAACTGGGACAAAAAATTGACTTTTTCCTTAAACCTGAGTCATGGTTGCCAAAAAATGATTGAGTGTGTAAATTCGGTTCTTCACCTTGTTGCAATAATATCTCTTCCATATCAGATATAAGACACTGATCTCTAAAATCCAATCTAACAGCATTATCATTGGAAAGGGATTCATTTTCCTGAACACTCATATTAACATTAGGTGATGGACCTTTAGCCTGTGATGCAAAGAATTTTTTGAGGGATAATTTCCGTGTGAATTTTTGTAAATCTATCACTGTTTCAAAAACCTGAAAGTTACCAGTAGGGGCAAAACCTAACCCACGATTAAGTAAGGATAACTGATCAATGGTTAATTCAATACCTGAGAGGTTAATCACATTATCTATGGACTCATTTAAGTATATTCCTTCCTTTTCGTTCTGCCTCTTATTTCCCCGTTTTCTCTTTGATCTTCGTGTGGTTTTGAGTTTTTTGAACCATTATTTGATACCGTTTTAGGATCAGATTTTAGGGGCCTAGAAAACATTAAAGCAGTAGACGTAGATGGTTTAGAGTCTGTTCTGTGGGTATCTGTATACTCTCTCCCATAATTATCTGATCTATCAAAGGACACTGAGTGTGGTCTATCTGATATGGAAGAGATATAATTGAAACAAGGTGAAGAACCGAATTTGCACACTCAATCATTTTTTGGCAACCATGACTCAGGTTTAAGGGAAAAGTCCATTTTTTGTCCCAGTTCCCAAAGAGGCTCATATATCACGGCCTTTGAAAAACTGGTTGAATGAGACATTCGTTTGCTTAATAAAGGCTTTTCTTTTTCTAATGTGATGAATAATAATCTTACTATTTCAGAGATTGAACAACTGTAAATTCTAAAACAGGATGACAGATTAATTTTTAAGAAAGCCGATAAGGGAGGTGCCCTTGTAGTTTTATCATCAGACTACTATAAGAGAGAGGCTTATAGACAACTCAGTGATTTATCTCTTTATCAACCGTTAAGATTGAATTCAATTGAGGATTATCAGAAAGAATATATGGAACTTTTGGAAATGGGTAGGATTCTAGAAGTCATTAATCAAAAAGAAATGGGGTTCTTGGTCTGTCCACATCCCGTGACACCCATATTCCATCATCTCCCAAAGATCCATAAGTCGCTGGTCGACCCTCCTGGCCGACCCATTGTGGCGAGTATTGGATCTTTGGGAGATGGGTTGTCACGGTATGTGGATGGTTTCCTCCAACCTCTAGTGTATCAATTACCTTCATTCATTAAGGACACTTCAGATCTGATTGGGTCCATCAAGGGACTTCAGTGGCAACGTGGGTACAGGTGGGTCACCTTAGACGTGACCTCCCTGTATTCCATTATCACACACGAACATGGCCTTCAGGCTCTTCAGCACTTTTTGAATTTATCTGATTTATCACTCACTTTAAGCACTTTTTTATTGGAATCAGTCACTTTTTTACTTACACACAATTATTTTATGTTTGATTCACGGTATTTTCTTCAAAAATTAGGCACTGCTATGGGTTCTTCTTTTGCACCATCTTATGCGAATCTTTTTATGGGTTTTTGGGAGGCACAACACATTTTTCACAAATCTAATTTATTTCGAAATCACATTATATTTTATCGGCGCTTTATAGACGACCTTATTTTGGTGTGGGATGGGGATTTAGATTCACTTTGCACTTTTATTAACACACTCAACAATAATGATTATAATCTACACTTTACATATACACAGAATATTCACCATATAGACTATTTAGACATGACACTTTCAATAGACATTGATAAAAACATTCAGACGGATATTTTCCGTAAACCCCATTCCAAAAATGCACTTTTATGTGCGACAAGTTGTCATCCACCAGCACTTATTAAAAGTATACCAAAGGCACAGTTTATTCGTCTAAAAAGGATATGTTCTACGAATGACAGATTTTTGAGCCGGTCACGTGAAATGACATACAACTTTAAAGAAAGAGGTTATAAGGAGGAGGACATTATTAAAGCATTTAAATATGCAGATTCCTTAGATAGGGAAGAGCTTATAAGATCCAAAAAAGGTTATAATAAAAAACGAAGTACTTATGAGGATAACTCAGTTTGTCCATCCTTTATTTCCGTATACAATAAACAATCAAAAGCAATAAAAAAGATTTTTCAACAACATTGGAAAGTACTTACCTTAGACCATGATATTGCCTCTCTTGTACAGGGAGGGCCCAGATTCATTTACAAAAAAACAAAAACCTTAGGCAATCATTTGTCTCCAAGTTTATTTAATGCACAGTCTAATAGACAATCATTAGGTAATATTCCCAAAGTTTTTTTATCGCTGTGGGTGGTGTTCCACCTGTAAATATGCTAGATCTATAAAAAAACATCACTACATGTGAAGGAAAACATTATATTAACAGCTTTATGAATTGCCATACAAGTCACGTGATTTATTACTTACAATGTGGGTGCAAGATGGCTTACATTGGACGAACAATTAGGCCTGTAAGAATAAGGATACAGGAACATATTAGACATATTCTGAAAAAAGATGTGCTGCACCCTGTGTCAAGGCATTTTTCAATGTGTAGTCTTGGCGATATCTCTAACTTTACATTTTCTGCCTTAGAACATGTTAAAATCCACCCTAGAGGTGGAGATAGGTTAAATAAGCTCAACACTAGGGAAATGTATTGGATTCATGTCATGAACACTCTACATCCTACTGGGATCAATATCGAGTGGGATCTTAAACACTTTTTAGTTTGATTTTGTATTGAAGATGGTTATATTTTCATTAAGTTTTATTTATATTTACATTTTATTATATTATTCATTCACTGTTTATATTCATTTATGCAGTATTGCGTAGTACTATGTTATATTATATATATATGAATTGTTATTAATGATTATTTTTGAGCATTAAAATTTTTTGATCACAGATGTACATGAATCCAATTACATTTCCAAAATGGGTCCTCTCACCATTAAAATTAATTATTTTTTATTAGGATTTTGATTATGATGTGTTAATATATACCATGTATTCAATATTTTATTTATTTTTATATAGGATTTTTAGTGAGTCTTTAAATAACTTACTTTGTATAGATATGTTGCTGTTTATATTGCTACACAGTTACTGGTACTTGTTTTACATATTACATGTTTGTTTTATTAGACAAGTTTTGTTTTTAATATATTTTGTGTCTTTTAGTGTCTAGATAAGGTATTCTCTGTCCTTGATGATGCTTTGCAAGTGTAATCCATTAACTATTAAGGGGCTTATGTTCCCTGGTCATTGATTAAGTGTTTATGCAATCACCTGTGTGTTCCCTTGCCCACTTATTAAGTTCAACCAATAGTATGTGTGGACTCACTATATATGCATCATCATGTGTTGTACCAGATGCTCTTTGGCAAAGTCCCAGGCTGGGACGAAACGCGTCAGAGTTCGCTCTGTAGCATATTTTTTCTAGTGTATATGCACAAATAAACTACAACCCTTTTATTATACTCCATTGCGTGTAGATCTTCTATCTTCCTATACCTGACGGCAGCAGTGCACCGCCTCTCTGCTCTATTTTTGGTCCACGCCCAGAGATGGCACCCCACACATGCAGCTTAACGGGGTGTTTTGGCCGCGGCTTCATAGATATGCGACCTTTTTTGTGGAATGCAAAGGTTGCAAATCTCTCCAGCGACACAGTAGACTCGTCAGTGCAGATGCAATCCTGGAAAGTTTCCCCACTGTCGATCCATGCCTGGGCCTGGACCACTCTTTTGATTTTGTTTGCGTCCCTTTTCATGGGGTACGCTCTGTAATGACAAGGAATAAATCATTTTAGCGGTACAGTACAGTTTCCTAAACAACACTTTAACCTCCTATACTGTCCAGTTCTAACCTCACACGTTCATATTTCCATCCAATGCTGCATCTCATCTTCTTTATGCTGGTCTCAGATACAGTGAGATTGTGATTTTCCTGCAGAGTGTATTTGACCCTTAATGCACTCTTCTCATCATTCTCCTCACTTATTTTGTCCAACCGGAAGAGTTGTCTCCCTACAATGTAAAGAAAAACAATCCGGTAGGCCACAAGCACAGCATTACAGTATTACAGCACAGTTCTACAGTATCAATATGCAGCAATATAAAAAATATATATACTGTTGTAATATAAATATAAATTGAAATAACCAAAATATTAGAGACAGTAGATCAACAGTACACAATATATTGTTCTATTAATATGCAGCAATATAATATATATATATATATATATATATATATATATATATATATATATATATATATATATATATATATATATATATATATATATATATATATATATACTGTTGTAACATAAATATAACAAATATATATACTGTTGTAACATAAATATAAAAAATATATACTGTTGTAATATAAATATAATATATATATATATACTGTTGTAATATAAATATAAAAAATATATATACTGTTGTAATAGAAATATAAAAAATATATATACTGTTGTAATAGAAATAGAAATATACAAAATATATATACTGTTGTAATATAAATCTACCGAAATAACAAAAATATTAGATACAGTACTGTAGATCTACAGTACAATATTTTATATAAAAAAAATTTAAGTTGTATAAATATACTTACGCGTTAGTTACCCTTGGTGCCCTTTTGTGTTCTCTGGTTTTTCCGTGTGCATGATAGCTCATGGTGGCTGCTGGCACAACGAGGCCAGAAGTAGCTAACCAGCGTTGGATAGCAGCAATTCGGTGTCCGCTCGTGTACATCTCCTTAATTCGCATGCTGAGATCCTTTGAAATCTTTTTAACAGGCATTGCTGCGAGTAGAAAGAAATACAAACACAAGAATGTATATTCGATGTTTAGTCGATGTGTATTCAATGTGCAGTGAATCCACAAAATGGATGGTGTATTTATATGGTAATGACTCACATTAGAGTACGCCCACTTTCAACACCTGTACCTCGCCGCCATGCATAAAAGGTTATACACTTTGCATAGCCCACCACTCGATGATCTTTATCTGAACTTGCCCTTGTCCAGATACTGCATTGTGCCATCTGCATTCATGGATCAACCCCGATTATACGGACGCAGGAACCCACTCGCCTCTGCCGTGCCTGTCATGCAGAAAAAGCGAAAGGCGGTTGCCGTTTTCACGCCAAGGTCAAAGAGACAGGCTAAGGCCAATAAAGAAAACCTTCTGCTGACCCCAAAGGCTAAGGGTTTTAATAGACGTCAGCCTTATTATGTCAAGAAGAAATATGGTGATGTACTCTCAACGCAAAACAAATGGCAGCCAACCCATCGAACCCGCAGACCACTTCCTCTCATACGCTTCGACGACTCTGCCGCCGCTGTCCCAGAAATCTTCAGCCCGTCTTCTCCACTCCTCGTCCTCGACGCTGCCGCCACCCTCCTGGAAACCCACCGGCCATCTTCTCCAGTTCTATTTGACGACGCTGCCGCTGGTGCCTCCGAAATCCACGGGTCACTTTCTCCTTTGCGCTTTGACGACTCTGCCGTTTCTCGCCCGGAAATCCAGAGGTCACTTTCTCTATCCCTCTTCGACGACGCTGCCGCTTCTTCTCTACCGGATATCCACTGGTCACCTCCTCCACCCTTCTTTGACGACGCTGCCGCTTCTCTCCATGGAACCCCCATCTCATCCTCCATAGCACCCATCCACCCAGATGTCCACACGCCATGCACAAGAAGCAGCTCGTTAGACCGGATGCTGAATGGGATGTGTGGATATCTCCGTGGACTCCATTATGCTGACAAAGATAGATCTGCTTCTGGAGACCATGCTAAATATGGAGCAACGGATGCTACATATGGATCAACGGATGGATCGACAGATGGAGACGATAGAGGCTGACATAGCGGGGATACATCATTTGCTTGGTGTTTACGCCCCTTTTTCCCTGACGCCGGAGCAGGAGGGTGGCATGGATGTGATGAATGGGAGCATCGACACCCTTCCATCACCAAGCGCACCCCCTCAATCAGAAGATTTAGTATACATGTATGCCGTTGAGGAGGACATGACAACCCCGTCAAGACCACGCCAGGAGACAACACGGCGACCAAGACCGGAGGAAAGCTTCCTCCCAGACAACCTACCATCGCCCGCCGCCACAAGCACACCCGCTTACAGAAGACCTAAATTCGCTAGCATCGATACGGTGCCCAACATCACCCTGTGCGATCTGCCACCGGCACTCAGGGAGAAGTATAGGGTGATGAGTGCTGGTGCACCCCACAAGTATGCCTTGTTCATTTTAAAGCACCATGTGCCCTACTCGTTGTACTGCGACTGGGCCTTCAGAGTGAACTACGAAGGAAATCGCGTAAAAAAGGCGCTTCCTGACAATTTAAGAAAGACCATTCTGGAGGAATTGCGGCACTTTAATTCAATTACAGATCCTGTAATGAAAGGCGTTCGAGACTGCATTAATGGCGTTTTGCGCCATGCAAGGCATCGCCCATGGAAGGACAATCTGGTGGGGTACGCATTTGAGTGAGGTTTCAACTGTTGAAAATGTTTGGTAAATGTTTTGTTCCAGTCCCAGAGTGCCGCAAACAGGCCCGGTTTTCAAGGTTGTCCTGAAAACCGGGCCTGTTTGCTGCCCTCGAGGACTGTAGTGGTGCAGGCCTGACTGATTGTTTTGCACACCATCCCACTGTATATGTTTTGACTTGCCGTTCTTTAATAAAGGAGATGTTACGTTTTGTATACTGTATTTTATGAATAAATAATTTTTTTTTAATCACAGGTAAGACCATACTGTTGTGCTGGACTGTACTGTACATGTTTTGACCTGCTGTACTTAAATAAAGGAGATGTTGTGTGTTTTAACTTGTATTAATAAAAAAAAATTGTATTTACTGTACACAAGACCTGCACAATTCCAGTCCCCGAGGGCCGCAAACAGGCCCGGTTTTCAAAGGTTACTCTGAAAACCGGGCCTGTTTGCTGCCCTCGAGGACTGTAGTGGTGCAGACTGTGTTGCACACCATCCCACTGTGAATGTTTTGACTTGCCGTTCTTTAATAAAGGAGATGTTGCGTTTTGTATATTTTATGAATAAAGAATTTTTTTTTATAACATGTGACTGTAAACCATACTGACTGACTGTAAATATTTTTACTTTCTATACATAAATGTTTTCATTGTACAGTATTTGTAAATACATGTTTTTGTACTTACTCCACAATAAAAGAACATGTTGATTTGTTTTAAATTGTTCCATTGGCTCCTTTGATACTGTAACAAAATACAGTGTTTCTAGAATGTACACTACTGTCCAGGCATACTGTAGGCATGTTCACAGTACAAGAGTATTAAAAAAAAATAGAAGACACATACTGTACTGTACTGTATGTACTGGTACTGTATAGAAGACACATACTGTACTGTACTGTATGTACTGGTACTGTATAGAAGACAAATACTGTATGTACTGTAATACATGTACAATAAATGCATACTTTTTATTTTTTCGGGTTTATTACACAGTATACTGTATATAAAAAAGTATTGTATACTGTACGGTCGGAAAACATCAGCATACTGTTTCAGGTACAGTATTCTATCCTGATCAATAACAATGGCCACTAAACTGTAGACTCTGGTACGTGTTTTTTTAAATCCGATTCAGCAATGTGCAGGCATTGTTACACAAAGCGATATTATCCATCGAAATCCCTGCATTAGCCGTTTTCTTTTCTGAGGAAAAACAAAAAGAAAAGTTTTACTGTAATGGTTAGTCCCCTAAAGAAGTTCCCAGCCAGTCCCACCAATAATTTTCTCGGGGGGAGTCTCCTGTTCACATGCGCATGCGCCTACCGTCGATGTGATGACATGCATATGCGTTTCAAGAAGGTTCCAATGCGCATGCGCCTAGCGTTCCACCAATTGTTCAGTATCTGCAGTACTGTAGAAGCCGCTCAGCCAATGATATTGCTTACAGTAGAATCGCTTGACTTTTGAATCGCACCGGTATTGATATTGTCAAAATAAAAAAAAACACAGAAAATAATACGGCAACATTACTCACCATAGAATTTCCCATTCAGCTGGCGCCGGCACCGGGCCACAGCCAGTCCAGTATTCTTGATCGTACACGTTGATAGTTGGCAGCGGGACTACTACACCAGTCAGATGATGAGGCTGGAAATCGCTTAGGTACATGCAAGCTTGATCGAAACTGCACGCGAAATCCGGCTCAGGCTTGCTGGACAGACAGCAAGGGTTGTCACTGACAGTGGGACCGTCATTGGAAGCCGTTGCTGGTGCATTGCTTGGCAGCGACTATCGTTTCTTAGTTGGTTTTAACACGACCTTTCGCCTTTTGCCGTCTGCATGATCATAGATACAGGAAAAAGCCAGTGATACACACCAATACCCTCCAATAAATTGTGGATCAATACGATAAAAACATGGATCGCTACATAACCTTTTCCTTATTGCGCGCTTCCACACATGAGGAGCTGGCAAAAATTTGTAAAAGTCATAGTTTTCGATAAAATACTGATAAATTTGAGCAATTGTTGCCCTCTTATCATCTGTTGCATTAATCGCGGCCCATATCAAATACGCGTAAGTTCTGTCGGGTTTTTGGAAAACGGGCTGCACTTGAACACTCATGGCGGCGGGTCTCTGGAGAATAACAGAAACTGGTCTTTGTCTTTCTTTAATATGAAAAGCCTAAATTGATACATTATTGTAACCTCTTCCTTCAGTCTCAAGGCCAAGTTACAATAGCACACCGTGGTATCTTTTTTAAACGAAACACCTGCAAGTCGACACATTACTGAAGTGCATGCGCATTACAATTCATGAATATCTGCCATCTGGCAGACACGCGAAGAATTGCAACCTATTAAATCCGAACCATTCTCTATAAACGCATCAACCGCGCGTCAGCCGCGCATGACCCGTGGCTGGGAACGCAAAATGAACGCGGCATGCGCCAGGTGAAGTGCGTCGCATTCGAGAAAAAAGCCAGGAAAAAAGCGGCGATGTTTTAGAATAAAATGAGCGCAGCAGTACTGTATCTCTGCTTCCCGGTTTTGTAGCTTGAAGCCTGCAGCACCCACTGAAAGGCTGCTATATATCCCGTGAAGTGAGCTGTCGTATTTAATATCTGTTTGTGACCATCTGTAGCGGGGGAGGGGGATTGGCCCGGTATTAAAGGGGTTACACCCCATATGGCCCCCCCTGCCCTTACCTGGGAGGCGAGGGGTTAACTGGACTGAGGTCCAGTACTGTGTTTATACCCCTACTTCAGCACCAAATGTGTATACCCCTGTGAATATGTATTTTCCAAATTCCAGTGTCTGTACCAACACTCACACTGGGATCCAGTCGGGAGCTAAAGGGTTGATGTTAATTTAGTGATTATAGCCCTTTGTTCCCTTTTTCCCGCCTTTGCAGGCTACATTTTGCAGTCTCTCCATAGTTCGCCATTGCAGCTCCATGTAATCCTATGGGGATTCCGGCGATTTGGACCCGTTTTCGTAGAAGACCTGCAGGTGGCGCCCGAGAGGAGGAGCGGCGGTTCCCCATTGAAAGTCAATGGAGCAATGTGTTTCAATGGTGATTCCTCGACTCAGACCTCCAGGAACGGGCTGGCAGCCATCCAAACCGCAGACCGCAAAAGCGGAAACATTATCTTGAAGAGAGCTTTGATCACTCCCCGGTCAAGTTCAGGTTCAATTGGCGTGGGAAACTTAGGTTCTAGGGCACCCGGGAATAAACTTTTTGCCCCTAGATCCTAGGAACCCCCTCTCTCGACCCTGAACGGGTCCGACAATCAATGACTACGGTAAAGGGTCGCGCTCACTATAAGGGTCGCACCATAGACTCTAATGGCGGAGGTAAAAGCCACGAGTAAAAACGGCTAAGTCAGAATGAGAAGAAACCTGGAACCCATAACTCCGGTTCTCTTAAACCTAGAGGGCTGAGATTCGGTCCCCATGTAGTCATAGTTCCGGCATGACTGCATGGCAAATACCAATCCTCTCGGAGCAACAGAACGGAGTCAGGGTAATTGTAAAGTTTGGGTTTCTGCCATTGACTTGCATGGCAGAAAAAAGCCTCTGTTGTAAATGTGCTTTTAAAACTGCATTTGTGTAACTCCGGTCCCGTGGATCGCAGCGAGCTGAAACTTGGCCACCATGGAGAGTCCCCTCCGGTAGGAGGGTCTGGCAAGTTTCAACCCACTCGGCCCAGCCGAACAGATTATTTTAATATGTTTATTTTGGGTCTGGTATAAAAGCCCGCGAAAGATACTGGCTCTTCTAAATGTTAATGCTTAAGGGGGCGACCAGTTGTCTACAACAGACCCCCCGATCAAAGGCTTCACCACTCAGAATGTGTACAATAGGGCGGAGAAACGCAGAGCCTGAGTGGTCTGTAAGTGTTGTAATTCACACTTACAGACAAATGATTTCCTGACCAGATACAAGTCTGGTAGACTTTTAGGCGCCCTGTCCTTAGTGTAAACTAGAAAAATGAGACTCCAAGGGCCAGATGTGCGCATGTGCCAACTAACTGGGGGCATGGTCCAACAATGCTTCCCATGTTAGCTGGCAAAGAGGGATTGGGTGCAAATAATTGTCACCCAATGTCTGGCACCCAATGCTAGGGTATAGGGCTGGAATCCCATATAAACCAGTGTTAGCCCTATGCCCAGTGTCTTCGTCACTACATCTACTTGTTACCTGATGCCTGAATTAATTGCCAATCCTGTACCTGATTGCTTCATTGCCCAAACCCTAAGTAAGTGTTATATTCTTGTATTTTATTTGTGCAATCTTGTGTGTTCACCTTCTTTAAGGAATAAACTATATTTATTATATCTAAGTCGTGTTCAATTCAACCCCGTTATTTGTGTATATTATAATCCTTCACAAGTTACCGTGACACCATCCTAGCTGCGTTGTACTGTATATGTGAAGTCAATTGCATAGATCGTCACGTACAGCACACCTGTGAGCACGTGACCTGTGTATGGGATAAGGGTTAATATACAGTCCTCAAGCTGGCCCAATTTTCACCTTCACAAAGGTCCCTCAAATTAATAAGATCTCCCTCCTTAAAATGAGCTAAGGAATTTGGCATTCACGCTATTCTCCACGTTCCCATGCATACCACCTTCACCTTGGAGTGATGAATTGTTCATATCACCACCGCCAAGGGTTCATGTCCCTACTGGCTGTCTCTTTCTAGCTGCCTCTTCCTCTGGCTGTCTCTCAATCTTCCTCTGAGAGCCTTGCTTTCTCCCTTACTGTCTCTCTTTCGCTCTCTTGCTGTCGTTTGGGCCCGCTCTCTTGCTCTGACTGTCCCTCTTTCTCTGTACAATCTCTCCCTCTCACTTTCTCAGCTTCTCGCTCTTTCTTTTCTCTTTCTCTGCTGGATGTCTCTCTGTTGCTGTCTCTTCCTCTCGCCCTCTTATTGTCTCTGTCTCTCTCCCAGTTTCTCATAGTCCTAAGATTCAACATAGAATCTGGCCACTCCTCCTTTTACTGTGCACCTCACAACTGGAACAATCTACCAGAGACTCTCAAAGCTGCCACTAGTCTAAGATCTTTAAAAACTAAAGTGGTTTCTCATTTTAATCTGGTCTGTAACAAGTTTCATACACCTGGAACATATATTATCTTTAACTGTGCATGTAATATCTTTATATATAATGTATAACTCTTTTCATTTAATGTAACCATGTATTTGTAACCATAACTCGGTGACCAGGACATACTTGAAAACAAGCGGTAACTCGCAATGTATTACTTCCTAGTAAAATATTTTTTCTAAATAAATAAATACACAATCCGGAAGGCTTTCAGAACCTAGTGGGCACAGTACCTCCTAACTAGCTAATTTCCTGTTGCCAGCATATCGTCTACCTCGGTGAGGATCCATCTCTCTGCGTTTCTGTATTAAACCCTCAAATTTACCTGGTGCCTGGGAGTTCTGTGCAAATTCTACAGATTTCTTTCTCTTCCTTCAGTTTTTGTCTATTGTATTTATCCCTATTGACCACCTCTCAACATACATTCATGAAAGCTGATCAAGGGTTCCTTGTGGGGTTGATGTTCTACACACTATTTAATTATTTATTTTGTGTTTGATTTACTGAAATGTCATGAAAATATTTTGTAGCTGATCAAGGTTTTTCTCTGCCCCTAAAATAGATCAACCTTGGTTAGGCAACACAGGCGATCATCAAAACTAGAAGACAGAGGTAAAGGTGTTCAGATGAATACATTTACTGCAAAGATCGAAGTATCAGGGGGGTAGGGGGTTTGCATCAATATGTATTTGGTGCAAAGAAGCTACAATTCAGGAGTAAACATCTGCACATAAATAATTTAGGAAAAATCTTATTGATTTTAATGGAATTTCTTTGTCCTGGATAAATCTGTATCTTTCTCTAAAATTACACCAAAGAAACACTGATACATACTGTACTAAGGAAATCCCTAAGCTCCAATAATGGACATCAAAGCTGGATCTAGTGTTAACTGTTATTTATCTGAATGGCATGTATCGTCGGAACTTACTGAATCTCCCTCCCCCTCCCTACATACTTTAGAGTTGCTTGTCGCATACTCACCACTTCCATGCAGTGTTTAATATTTAAATGACATACCAACCAATTCAACTTATAAATGTTTAACAACAATGTTAATCAACATTTATAATACCACATTACTTATATACACCACACACAATGCCAGTCTTGCTCACTTCAATATACTCTTATGCCTTCCCATGTAAGAAGCATCATTGTGATCACTTAATTAATGTACAACCTATATATTCACAGAGCTCTGCTTGTCAGGCTTGTACAGTACATGGTATATTTGTGTATTATCTTGATAATGTGTATCCTCATTAGCACAATGCCAATACTGCTGAATTACTGTAGGCTTATATCAGTAAAGCGCCAAAAATGACTATAATATGCAAATAATATCTTTAAAACTAAAACTGTTCTATTTATTTATTTATAAAAATGTTTTACCAGGAAGTAATACATTGAGAGATACCTCTCGTTTTCAAGTATGTCCTGGGCACAGATTTCTAAAAATTACATGGGTACAGGGGTTATACAGTCACTTCACAGACATTTCATGGACAGATAAAGTAGGAAAATTGGGTACAGGGGATAAAGGGCTTGTGAGTTTCAGATAGAAATAGAGCAGCTTTAACATCAACTAGCATCTAGTAAAAGAGGATGAGAATAGAATGCAGAATACATCTTACATTTTGACTCACTGTCCTGAAAAATGAACACGCTACACTGCAAAAAAGGATAGTATTTGAGAAAGAGTACTATAGTGGTAGGTTTGGTTTTTTTTGTTGTTGTTTTTTACTGTTTATGTATTGAAGTTTTTTTAACCGGATTTCAAAAATCTTGGTACCCGTGATTCAAATAGGTGTACTACCCTCATAATTCCAGCTTCTTGCCACGTGATACAACTCTTAGTGTTACATCCAGCAATTTGAATGAAAAAATAATGGTTGAAGCTGGCCCATCTGTCCCAGTAGAAGATGGATTAGAAACAGACGGATTATCATACATTTTTCTAAGGCGTATGGGTTTGGGTATCCAAAGTAAATTGGCAAGTGGAAAAGGGGTTCATGTCTACTCAACTTCCAGCCATCTTTTAGAATGAGTGGTGGTATGCCAGTCAATGAGAGATTTAAGAGATTAAGGATGGGCCTAAGGAGTAAAGTACAGTATGGTACTAAAAGGAATTAGAGTACTTCTCCAACCGGTCTGCTTTGGGGGCCTTTGATCAGTCAGCGAGGGGGCTTTCAACCGACCCGCCGGGAGAGGATTCAACCTGCCCAGAGGGGGGAGCCTTCAACCGGCCCACGGGGGGGGGGGGAGGGCTTAAATCAGCCAGCACTTCAACCGGCCGTGGAAGCCTTCAACCGGCCCGCGTTTCAACCAGCTGGGGATAGTGGGAGGGGGTGTGTGGAGCCTGCAACCAGCCGGAGGGGGGCGGGGGGGCTTCAATTGGCAGGTGGTAGGGTTGGTTTTGGAGGGGAGATAGAAGGCACAAAGGTGGGTGACTGACTGCCTTGGTGGGTGAGTGGGTCACTGCCTAGGTGGGTGGGTGACTGCCTGGGGCAGGAGGCTGGCATGGGGGGAGCTGGGTTGGCGGGTGCGAGCTCGCCACGGTGCTTCCCCTCCGTCCAAGGTTGGGAGGGGAGCTAGCGGGTCCACATGCAGCATTTGCAGCGCTCCCCCCTGCCCCGGTTTCCATGCCTGCTGCCCGGGGAAGGAGGTAGGTGCTTGGGGAACAAGGTTGCGAGTGCTTACCAGGGCGCATCCTCCACAGGCCCACATTCCCATCAAGTGCCCATGCGGGCGGGGAGACAGGCGGGGAGCGAGGAAGGGGTCTGGCGATTGAAGGGGGGGCAGCCCACCTGACACGCGCCACTCATCCCATCCCTGGGCCCTGCAGGCCACACACCCTGCTTCCCTTTATATGCACGCCAAGACCTCTGCTCTGCACATGCATACGGGGATCGACAGCATTTTTTTTTAATGACATGGGCACGGATGTGCAGGGGGCCTAGTCGGCCGGGCTCCCTGACTCCCCGGGCCCGGGACGCCAACCCTGGCCGACCCTGTTGGTGGCCCTGTGAGAGATACTTACATGTAGGCAAGTAAAGTGGAAAGTAAGGTCCCAGTAAATTCACTTTCCACTTTACTTGCCTACATGTAAGTATCTTTACTGGTATATACCTGACCTCTCCACTCTAGACCTGGCTACCAAGACTATCCTACACTGCGGACGTGGCCCCCGTGTCTGTGGCTGGTGTTGTCTATTCCCATCTCAGTACAGGTGTCTCGTCTAGTTTGTGGTGAGAACAGCGTAACACGTAAGTGACAATATATATTTGTTTTACATTATCTTCATTAATAATTAGCCCTACATTTGTATGCTTTGGATGGACATCTAAAAGCGAAGATCTCGTGCAAAGAAAAAAAATCTTTTTATATCTGTTTGTACTCTCTGGGCCCCAGATTCCTTTTAGGACTTTCTTTTCTGGTTTTTTCCATGGAGACGCGGTGCATCAGGAAGACCTCCTTGGAAAACACTGATCTTAGAAATTAAGATCAATAAAGACCTTAGTGAGTGCAATCCACCATTATTTTGGAGCACTTTATCACATTTTTTTTTCATTCACTTTTTAATTATTGTATAGCTTTTTTTAGGCGCATTTTGCACTCCTTCAGACAAGTTTACACTGTAGTTTCTTCTACTATGTGATCGGATAATGCCTCTCAAATATTATCATATAGTGGCACATGAATATACTGTATATTGTATACACATTGTTACCATATTATATACACCAAGTTCACCTGAGGCTTCCCTCATTCTAGACGAATTATTAGTTTAATCTATTTACCATTTGCCAATACTATTGATTTAATCTCTACCTGTGATGATCCCAAATAAATATATTACCTGGGGGTCCACATGTGAGGTTATTTCAACAAGAACTTTGAGCAACAGCTCATTTTTTTTTTTTTTTAACATTTAAGCGGATATTTGTGAGTTCCTGTATTATACACATTATTTAAGCTACATGTAAACAAAAGTTATTTCTTAATTAATCTACAAATCTGTGTACATTCCACGTTTACTTTAAGAGGAGACAGCGTGCCTTTAGACTGGTATCCCTCTCGCTCTTTTCTCAGGTCATTTCTGAGCTGAGCACCACCCATATACAGTATACAGTGATCCAAAGAGTCCACAGCACTCACAAAATGTTGTCAAATGCAAAAAGGTTTTAATGGAGCATCGCAAGCATCAGGGGTAGTAACAGCAAAAATGGAGCGACGTTTCGGACCTCACGGTCCTTTCTCAAGCTCTGTGAGGTCCAAAACGTCGCTCCATTTTTGCTGTTACTACACCTGATGCTTGCGATGCTCCATTAAAACCTTTTTGCATTTGACTACATTTTGTGAGTGCTGCAGACTCTTTGGATCCCTGTTTTGTATATTTTTGCTGCTGGATGGTGATCCTGGTTGCACTGCAAGCACCACGACTGATAAGATAAGTTTTTTTTTTACCCTGGCCCCTTTTCCCCATTTAGAGTGCCCTGAACTTTCTTGTGTGTTTAGTACACTGTATAAAGTACTACAGGGACAGAAAGGGTCACTTTTTAGTTTTTCATACAGTATTTCACTTTTGCTTTCTTGGAGTACTTTAACATTGTGTGTTTTTCTATCACTGCTTCACAATATTTATATATTTTTTGAATGCATTTTGTGCTCAAACCTGTTTTCTCCATCCTCTCACGAGAGACTGCATTGCATGGGATTTACCCAAGTAAGAGCTGATTTGCCCTCCTGCTTCAGCAGAGTTCCCACTTTAAGCTGCCATCTTAGTTCCAATGCATGCAGGTGCCCAATGTAATTCTTTTATAGTTGGTGAACTCCATTTAAATCCCATTACAATTCATGTAAAAGACAATAACAAGTTACTGTACATAATTAAATAATAGGGTCAAGAAGTCTCTTCCAAGTACTGTAACTTATATGTTTGCTAAAATTGTTCAGAAATGGCACACAATTAAAAGGGAGAAGGGGGAGAGAGCGTTCTATGAAAAACTGTGTAGGATAATGAAATATTTGTATTCAAGACCTTGGATAAAACGATACTAGAATGCCACTGTAGACTAACATTACCTAGCACTAACAAAGTACAAATAAATAAAAACAATACAAGCTGTTGCTTAAAATGCATTGCAGATATGCAAGTTATCTAGATATTTAGATGCGATGGAAATGAAGGAAAGAAAACAGCCGTGTGCAAGTTGAAATAAACAATTCTGTCTCCTGATAACCTATTTAACAAGCCAGAATTAGATTACTAAAATAATTGTAAAATGCACATAGAAGCATACACAGAGAAGTTCTATATATTATTGTAGCTGGGCTTCCTTTTTACCTATGCTATGGGCGGGGGAGATACTGGGGTTCCGCCAGAGCTACTCGCCGGGTCACGAGTGCGGGTGGCGCCATGTTGGTTCTTGCGCATGCGCAGTTAAAGCTGTGTGCATGCGCAGATAGGTAGGAGGTGCGGCAGCCATTACACAGGCTCTACACGGGACTACAAGTCCCAGCAGCCACCGGGGCTGCCGAACACATGGGCAAGTACAGCCAATAGGGCTGCAGAGGCAGGAAGGAGAGAGATAGATACATTTGAGGACAAGGGACCCCAACGGAGCAGGTAGTGTCCAGGGAGCAGTGCTCTCCTTGACTAGGCCAGATTGCCCCGTAGGCCCCAGATAGACCCGAGTCCTCCAGCTTGTGTATTGTAGGGAAGGCCCCTAGATAGGGATGCTTCCCCAATAGCACTCAGCAGTGTCAGCATACCGGTTACCGGACGCCACACAGTGAGCTGTAGCCTGCGGTCTGGGATCAGACCACCTGCACCAAACCATAGACATTCAAAAGGGACACACTCCAACGGGAGCTCCCTCAGAGGCGGACGCCTTCGTGGTAGGATCGGATAGACCGCATTGTGGTTTGACGGATCAACCCCTCTACAGTTTGATCTGGTCTGGTCTTAGACTAGGACAGGTACCACGTGCACCAACGGCCACATACACAGTGGGTAGCGCTACTCCACACAATTTGTGTGGGATTGGTTCTGTGGACACCAGGTGGTTAGGTGCCCATGGCACCTCATTACTTTGGGTGTTCCACCAGGGTGGTGTTATTGTATTGTAGGGTATATGTATGTCAGTAAATATAGCTGGTTATACCTGTGTGTGCCTTTATTTACTGCCTGTATTGTTCCTGTGAGGGGTTATCCTGCTGCGCTAGGATTCCTCTCAGGTGGAGGCGCTGTGTATCAAAGAACGAGATTACCCCAGGCTCCCAGTGGCGGCGGATCAGACCACATATACACCAGACAGGTACCCAGCACGCGTAGTTCATGGCTTTATCTAGTACGTTGGCCCTTGACCCATAGAAAAGACTAGGAAGAATGAGCTTTGTTCATATATCAAGGCACATTTACCCGATCTGCATTTGGCGGGACCATTGCAAAGATTTCTGTCAAACACTATCCAGTTGAAACGATATATTGTGTTGTTACTTGCTTTCCTGGAGCAGATCATTCTTGACATTGACAGACATTTTCTACTGCATGCATTTTGAAGATGATTGAGTGTATAAAGCTTTTTCATCATGTCCAATATTTTATCTCCATTAATGTTTTTATCTACGGTATGTGAATTATGTTCCAAAAAATTTCAATGCTTGGGCATGTGAAACTTATGCTCGCTTAAGGTATGTGCTCAGACAGATGATGGTACCGTGTCAGCCCATAGAATAGACAGACCTAAGGTAGAAGGGATAGCTTTAATGTCTAAATAATGGTTATAAAGAGTTCAAGATTTCAGCACCATCAGGGTCCCTTCTTCAGGCATTTAAAAAAAGAAGTTGGAATAGCTGGTTCTATTTCTACGTTACAGTATATCCTCGTGGGATTGGATATACAGATGTTAATGAATTTACCATAGCAATGTAAACCAGGAAAAGTCAACGATAGGAATTAAAATGGAGGTATCTAGGCAAAGTTAGGCTGCGTCCAGAGAGGGGAGCCGCGCTGAGCCGTGCGGACGCTCCACGATGAGCCTCGTCATCCTCAATGAGGATGTCTTGAGAGGGGGCTCCCGCAAGCGTCCGCAGGCGTGCTGAGGTGCTGGGATTTTCAGCCATCAGCAGAACCTGTTTCTCAGCGCGCTGTCGGCTGAAAACATCCAATCAGAGCGAAGCAACATCATGACGTCGACGCTTCGCGGGCTATTGGCCTAGTGTTGACTGGCAAATGGTCCCCAATCTGTGAATTGTGATGAAGAGCTCCTCGCAATAAATTGTACTAAGTTTGGTGGTTGTCAAAAGTAAATAGAGGTGGCCCGGGAAATATTTATTTCCATTTGACATCACTATGGAGGGTTGGTTGTAAATCTTTGGCTATTTGCATTGCTAGATCACTTGTTTTACCACACTGATTAACATCTGTATATCCAGTCTTATTAGACCATAACTGTATAAATATGACTCGCTATTTCAGCTTCTTTTGTGCAGATTTGCTAGAAGATGGGACCCCAGCGGTCCTGGAACCTTGTACTCTTAACGATTAGTATGCAATTAAATGCATCACCTTTACATTATTTTTGGGCTGTTCAGTTCTTTCCAGCTTTGGATGCAGCTACTTTATAAATCAGTGATTTTACAATACATTAAGGACAGATGGCTGTGAGGGACTTAAAGGGAAAAGAAGACAAGCATCTTCAAAGCCATTAGTCAGTGGAGAGAGGAAAGTCAATAATGTACTGCTATGCAGTTAATAACCCTAAAAATAAAATACTGTTCAACTGTGATGAATTATCCCAACCTTGAACATGCATTTGTGTTCTCTGGTGATGCTATTAAAGAGGAGTTCAGTACTGATCTCTATACGAGATAAACAGGTTTTATAGAAATGAAATGTTATGGTTTCTATTGATAACAGAAGAAAACTATTATAGCTCAGGAACACTTGATCTCAAATAGGCAGGAACTGAACGGTGCAGTGTCTAATTGATGCTTACACATTTTTATACAGATTAGAAGGAAGGCAATCTCACTCAATTTTGTATATTCTCAAATCAAGAAGCTGGTAGCACACCTATAGAATCTTCTTTTTTTTTGTTTCAAATTTTTTTATTAGGCATTTATATATCATACATATATACAGGTATATCATAGCCTAATACAGAGTTTTGTATTTTTCACCTTGAAAGCCTCGCCCGGCCTCCGTTCCTTATGTCAGACCAGAAAGGGCAGGCGAGAGAGAAAGAAGAAGAAAGAGGAGGGGGAGAGGAGAGGGTGGGGTGGGGGGGAGGTGGGGGGATGGTTCCCAGCCTGTCCACCAGGTGTTTGTCCCGTCTCTTTTCACTCTGGTGTCTAAGTTGTCACCTGTTTATATATGTGAATTTTCTATTCTATTGGTTGGGTCAGCCATGGCTCCCAAACTTTGTAAAGGGATGTTGTGGTTCTTTTTAGGAAAGCTGAGAGTTTTTCCATTAGCATTACCTCTTGGATCCTTTTCTTTACCGTTTGCTTGGGGGGGGGGGGGGGGGGCGTGATATTGTAAGAATGAAGGAGATTCATTTTCTTGTTGGGCTGTCAATATTTTCTATTGGCCTGGCCAATAAGAAGGTCAGCGGATCAATTGGTATTGTGAGGTCTGTGACCTCTTTTTATAGAATCTTCTTTAAAGACAGTAAATAATAATAATAGCATGTTCTTGTATAGCGCTGCTAGTTATATGCAGCACTTTACAGATACATTTTGCAGGCACAGGTCCCTGCCCGTGGAGCTTACAATCTATGTTGTTGTTGCCTGTGGCACAGGGAGATAAAGTGACTTGCCCAAGGTGCCGACACCAGAAATTGAACCAGGTTCCCCTGCTTCAAACTCTGTGCCAGTCAGTGTTTTTACTCACTGAGCCGCTCCTCTCCTAAGTTCAAATAAGTGTTGGTGAAAGAAAGGCACCTTTAATGGGAGGTCATGGTGAGAAAGACAATGTTTTGGGCCGAGCAGGACCCTTTGTCAGATTGGTAATGACAGAGCTAGAAAATCTCTCAATCTCTCTATCACAAAGAATATATACAGTATATACAGTGGTCGACAAATCACCAAAAAATCTACTCGCCGAACAAAAAAATCTACTCGCCACCTAGAACCACACGTGTGCTGCTTGGGCCAATAGGAGCTCGCCACGATGTTAAATCCACTCGCCTGGGGCGTGCAAATGTATAGGTTTGTCGAACACTGTATACATACACACATACGTATACATACGCACATACGTATACATACGCACATACGTATACATACGCACATACGTATACATACGCACATACGCACATACGTATACATACGCACATACGTATACATACACGCACATACGCACATACGTCTATATGCGCGCACATGCGCGCACATACGCATACATACGCGCACATACGCACATACACACATACGTATACATACGCACATACACACATACGTATACATACGCACATACACACATACGTATACATACACACATATGTATACATACGCACATACGTATACATACGCACATACACACATACGTATACATACACACATACACACATACACACATACGTATACATACACACATACACACATACACACATACACACATGTGTAGATATATATATATGTGTGTGTATATATATATATATATATATATATATATATATATATATATATATATATACACATACATACATTATAATGTATGTATGTATGTATATATACATACATATTATAATGTATGTATGTATATATATATATATATATATATATATATATATATATATATATATATATATATATATATATATATATATATATATATATATATATTAATTATATACACACACACACACACACACACACACACATTTTGCCCACTGGCGAGTCTTACCTGCAGTGGGGTCTGGCGCCCAGCATTCTCCTGCAATTTGCGACTGTCTCCCCTGCAGCTCCTGTGAAAATGGCTGCGCTGCGTTGCCATGACAATACATGATGGGCCATGGCAACTTGATGCCGCGTGATGTCACGTAGCATCCTGTTGTCATGGCAATGCGGCGTCATTTGGTGCTGCACAGCCATTTTCACAGGAGCTGCAGGGGAGAAGCAGGAAAATGGTGGGAGACGCTGCAGCCCGCTGCAGGTAAGACTAGTGAGGAGGGGAGGATTTTTTTTGGGGGGGGGCGAGTGACTTTTTCCTTTTGGGTGAGTGGGTTTTGGAAAGAGAGGAAAGAGAGGAAAGAGAGGGAAGAGAGGGAAGAGAGGGAAGAGAGGGAAGAGAGGGAAGAGAGGGAAGAGAGGGAAGAGAGGGAAGAGAGGGAAGAGAGGGAAGAGAGGGAAGAGAGGGAAGAGAGGGAAGAGAGAGAACGCCCCATAGCGTAAAAAAGTACATTTATTGATGGGAAGGCAGGGGAATAATATCACTCACAAGGGTATCTAAAATATAGACTGCCTTTGAGAAAGTTGCCCGTGTGCGACAAAATGCGTCAGGACTACGTCATCACGCAGCGCGTGTCCGAGACGGATCACGCACGGAGCAGATTTGTGGCTAGAGACTACAGGATACCCTGCGGAGATTCCATACGGATCTTGTTGAGGACTTCCAGCAGTAATCTTTGGCCTTCCGGATATCGCTGTTCCCCGTTACTGTCAAGTGACATTTGGATTGTGGATCACAGACGCGGAGACTCCGGCTTGGCGGTGATATAAGTGATATATGTGAGTGATATGTGAGTGATATGTGAGTGATATTCTTCCCCTTCCCTTTC